>NW_026057580.1:52532068-52684324 GCF_023721935.1 Panthera uncia
TTTTTTTTTTTTTTTTTTTTTTTTTTTTTTTTTTTTTTAATTCCAAAGCTCATCCTCCACCCCCTCACTTAGGAACGGCCTGGAAAAAATACAGATGAGGCCATTATCTTTCCAGGCCAAACAAGAGGAAAATAATAAAAGAAACATTTAAAGTATGAAGTTTTGATCAGCTGTCTTGGGTAGAAAAGGAGTCTATGTCAATGTCAGGTATTTATTTTCCTCGGCAGTTAGATTTAGAGATCTCCAGCATCTGTATAGGACCAGGTATCAGGTATGTGATGTGTACCCAAGCCTTAATACCTTCTGGTTTTAAAGCATTATCAGTAGTCACGAGCACTTGGTAAGGTCTTTTCCAGGTGGGCATGAGAGGTGTTCTGCTCTGATGAAGTTTCCAAAATGATCATCAGGCCAATAGGTTGTGACCAACAAGATCCTTCAAACTGGAATCCAGGAAGACTTCATTAATCTGCTAATAGTTGTGAGCATAAGATATTAGAGACTTACAGTAGCCGCTCATACCAGCATAAGCCCCTCTATATCCATTCATATTGTCAAAAATGCAAATTCTTATTCTTTTTTATGGCTGAATAATATTCCTCTGTGTGTGTGTGTGTGTATCACATCTCTTTATCCATTTGTCTATTGATGGAAGTTTGGGTTATTTCTATATCTTGAGTATTATAAGTGACATTGCAATAACATAGGAGTGTTTATATCTTTTTTGGATATAATATTTTCATTTTCCTTGGGTAAATACCCAGTGGTGGAAGTACTCAGTCCTATGGCATTTCCATGTTTAATTTTCAGAGGAATCATGATACTGTTTTCCACAGTGGCCATACCAGTTTACATTGCCACCCACAGTGCAAGAGGATTCCTTCTCTACATCCTTACCACACTTGTTATTTCTTATCTTTTTGATACTAGCCATTCTGACTGGTGTGAGGTGGTGTCTCATTTTAGTTTGATTTGCATTTCCCTAATGATTAATGATGTTGAGCATCTTTCCATGTGCTTGTTGGCCATCTATGTCTTCTTTGGTTTTGTGTCTATTCAGGTCCTCTACTAATTTTTTAATCAGATTGTTCATTTTTTGGTATTGGGTTTTATAAGTTCTCTATATATTTGGCTATTAACCTCTTATTGAGCATGTCATTTGCAAATATCTTCTGTCATTAAGTAGCTTACCTTTTGTTTTGTTGATGGCTTTCTTTGCTGTGCAAAAGCTTTTCATTTTGGTGTGGTCCCAATATTTATTTTTGCTTTTGTTTCCCTTGCCTGAAGAGACCAATCTATAAATGAGTTGCTAAGACCGATGTCAAAGAAATTACTGCCCATGTTTTCTTCTATGAGTTTTATGTTTTCAGGACTCACATTTAGATGTTCAATCCAGTTCAGATTTATTTTTGTGTAAGGTATAGGAAAGTTTTCTCAACAACCATTTATTGAAAGGACTGTCTTTTCCTCATTGTAGATTTTTGCCTCCATTGTCATCAGTTAACCATATAGGTGTGGGTTTACTTCTGGGCTTTTTATCCTATTCCATTCACTATGTGTCTGTTTTTGTTCCAGTAGGATATTGTTTTGATTACTGCAGCTTATGGTTTATCTCAAAATCTGGGATTGTGATACCTCAAGATTTCTTTGGCTATTAGAGTTCTTTTGTTCCATACAAATTTGGGGATAATTAGTTTTAGTTCTGTGAAAAATACTGGTAGTGTTCAGACAGAGATTGCATAAATCTGTAGATTGTTTTGGGTGGTAATGGATTTTTTTAAATTTTTTTTAATGTTTATTCATTTTTTGAGAGACAGAGACAGAGCATGAATACGGGAGGGGCAGAGAGAGAGGGAGACACAGAATCCGATGCAGGCTCCAGGCTCTGAACTGACAGCACAGAGCCCGACACGGGGCTCAAACCCACAGACCATGAGATCCTGACCTGAGCCGAAGTTGGACACCCAGCTGACTGAACCACCCAGGTACCCCGATAATGGATATTTTAACTATATCAATTCTTCCAGTCCATGAGTATAGAATTATCTTTCCATGTGTTTCTATCATCAGTTTCTTTCATCACTGTTTTCTTAGTTTTCATCATATAAGTCTTTCACCTCCGTAGTTTACTTTATTCCTAGGTATTTTATTCTTTTTGGTGTAATTATAAGTGGGAATGTTTTCTTAATTTTTCTTTCTACTTTGTTATTAGTATATAGGAATGCAGTAGATTTCTGTATATTAATTTTGTATTCTGCAACTGTACTGAACTCATTTATCAATTCTAATAGCCTTTTGGTGGAGTCTTTATGGTTTTCTACTTATAGTATCCTGTCATCTACAAACAGTAACAGTTTTACTTACTCCTTAGAAGTTTGTATGTCTGAATGCTGTGCCTAGGACTTCTAGCACAATATTGAATAAAAGTGGTGAGGTAGACATCCTTGTCTTGTTCCTGAACATAATAGAGGAAACACTTTCAATTTTTCCCCAAGTATAATGTTAGCTGTGGGTTTTTCATATATGGTCTTTATTATGTTGAGGTATGTTACTTTCCAAACCCAGTCTATTGATTTTTTATCATGAATCAATATTGTATGTTGTCATGTGCTCTTTCTGCATCTATTAGAATTATCATATGCTTTTTATTTTTCTTGTTAACGCAAATGTATCACATTTATTGATTTGTAAATATTGAACCACACTTGCATCCCCAGAATAAATCCCACTTGATCATAGTGAATAATCCTTTTGATGTATTGTTGAATTTGGTTTCCTAATATTTTGTTGCTTATTTCTTATGTTCATTAGAAACATTGACCTGTAGTTTTTTGGTAATTTTTGGATAGTTGGGTATAAGGGTAATGCTGACCTCACAGAATGAACTTGGAAGTTTTCCTTTCTCTTCTGTATTCTAAATAGTTTGAAAATAATAGGTATTAACTCCTCTTTACATGTTTTAATTTACCAATTTCTTCTAGGGTATCCAATTTGTTGGCATATAACTTTTCATAGTATTCTCATATAATCTTATGAATTTCTGTCTTTTGGTTGTTAGTTTTACTCTTCTTTTGTTTCTGATATTATTTCTGTCTTCTTTCTTTTCTTTTTTCTTTTTTTTGGATGAATCTGCCTAAAGATTTATCAACTTTGTTTACCTTTTCAAAAAAATCTGCTCTTTGTTTCATTGATTTTTTTCTATTTTTTGTCTCTGTTTCTGCTCTGATCTTTATTATTTCCTTCCTTCTACTAAATTTAGGCTTTGTTGTTTTTCTGTTATTAGTACCTGGAAATGCAAAATTACATTGAGATTCTTGTTGTTTCTTGAGATATAACTGCACCACTGTGTATCACTGTCTTACTGTAAATTTCCCCCTTAGAACTACTTTTGCTGCAATCCAAAGATTTTGGTCTGTTGGGTTTTCATTTTCATTTATCTCCATGTGTTTTTTCATTTCCTATTTATTGGTCCATTGGCTATTTAATAGCCTGTCATTTAGCCTCTTATTTTATGTTTTTTTTTTTCAGTTTCTTCCTTGTGATTAATTTCTGGTTTCATACTACTTTAGTTGGAAAATATGGATGATATGATTTCAGTCTTCTTACATGTCTTGAGATTTATGGCCTAACACGTGATCTAGCCTGAAGAATGTTCTATGTGGATTTGAAAATACTGTGTATTCTGTTGTTTTTGGATCAAATGTGCTGTATATATCTGGTTTGGGATCAAATGTGTTGTATATATATTTGGTCTAATGTGTCCTTCAAAGACACTTATTTTCTGACTGGAAATAATTGATATAAGTGGTATATTAAAGTCCTCTATCATTGTATTACTATCAGTTTCTCCCTTTATGTCTAATAATATTCGGTTTCTGCAGTTAGGTACTCTAATGCTGCGTTGCATAGATATTACATATTTACAACTGTTGTGTCCTCTTGTTGGATTGACCCATTTTTAATTATGTAATGCCCCTCTTTGTTTCTTTTTACAGTCTTTAAAGTTTATTTTACCTGATGGAAGTATTACTGCACTGGCTTTCCTTACCCCTTGCCCCTTCCATTTGCATGCACTTTTTCTTTTTCTATTCTTTCACTTTTCAGTGTGTATGCCTGAAAGTATGAAGGGGGTCTCTTGTCATGGCAGATAGATGGGTCTTGTTCTTTTATCCATTCCACTACTCTTTATCTCTTGATTGGAATATTCATACGATTCACATATAAAGTAGTATAAAGCAAAAAGTATAATGTACTTTTTGCCATTCTGTTAATTTCTTTTTCTGTAGTTCTTTTCTGTTGCTTTCTTTTATCTTGTGATTGAGGACTTTTTGTAGTGTTGTGCTTGGCTTTCTCTTTATTTTTGTTGTATTAAGTTGACTGATGTATGTCAGAATAATTGTAAAGAATTTTTTTACTTCCCCCTCCACATTTGTGTATATGTTGTCGTATTTTATATATCTTTATTCACAGTTTTCTTCTAATTGTGGCCTTTATTTTCCACTTAAATAAGTCCCTTACTATTTATTGTATGACCAGTGTAGTGGTAGAAAACTCCTTTCTGTTTTTCTGGGAAACCCTTTCTCCTTCCATTCTGAATGATAACCTTGTCAGGTAGAGTATTCATAGCTGTAGTTTTTTTTCTTCCTTTCAGCACTTTGACTTTATCATGCCACTCCCTTCTGGCCTGCAAAGTTTCTGCTGAAAAATCAGTTGACAGCCAAAGTTTGACAGGTCTGGAGTGCTCCAGCACTTTGTGCCTGTATTACTTTGGTGTGATGGATAAACTGTAGTGAGTGCTGACCAGAGGTGTCCCAGTATGTACCATGCTGAGCTGCCTTAGTGAGACAGTTGGGGATGCTGTGGGCTAGGGACTCAGGGTTCAGTGAAGTGGTAGGTCAGCTATGAAATCCAGAGCCTGTTATCAAGATAGACTGTGATAAACTATGGTGCTCACCATCCTTTCCAACCCAGAGAGAGTTCCAGCAGCTATCCCATCAGTTGGAAGGGTTCTGGGATAGTTCCACTATATCCTAGTTACTCTTAAACTGTAGATGTTTCTGTGTCCCAGGGCATCTGGAGCTAGTGTAGGCTAGGGTCAAGGGCTTGCTGAGGCAGCAGGCCTGCTATGGCATCAAGACCCTCTTCCCGTATGCACTGTTAAGATAGAGAGAAACTGTAAACCATGGATCTTGCCAGCTCCTCAGACCCAGAGAGAGAGTTCCATCAGTTCTACCTCTGTTTGACAAAGTTCTAGAGCTGGATCTTTTATATTCTGGTTGCTCTTTTAATCCGTGGCTTTTTTTTTTCTTTCTGTCCCCCAGGGTACATGTATCTCCCTCACTACAGTTCACAGCATCAGAGGTGTTCCCTTTGTTGTTGTGTGTCTGTCTCTCATGTTGCTCTCTTTGTGGTCTATTTTTTGTTGAGCAGAAGCTTTTCAGTCAGCCCTCAGTACTTCTTCAGGAGGCATTACTCTGCAGATAGGTTTAGATTTGGTATGTCTAGAAGGGTTTGAGTTCAGGGTCTTCCTGCATTGCTACCTTGGACTGGAACCCCAGAGAAGTAATTCTTAAAGTAAATAAATACAAATAAAAGAGGAGAAAGGTCATTCAGAACTTGACTTGGTAAGGACAAATACAAATCTTAAGTGTCTTCACAAATATTAGTAAAAGCTTTAGGCATCTCGACAGATAATCCTAACTTATCCATCTACCTGAAAAATAAATTCACACTGAATTTTTATAATTAATGAATTTTGTATATATTTAATGGCAGTAATTTTTACACAGAGGCAGTAAGGTAGCTGAATTCTGTCTGTATGTTCATGTGTGTAGCTATGCGGTATTTTCTCCCCCCTGGGTGGTATTACTAGATTTAGTTTGTACAAGAGTTCTGTTTAGTTGGCTTGAAGGCAAGCACCTGTAAGGATTAGGCACTCTAAAACCATCAGAAAGATAGATACTAACCCAAATGTTATTCAGTAAGCTCATGTGATCTCAAAAAATGCTTGATATGAAAGCCAGATTAAGATTGAACGTCTAATTAAAGCTTACATGTCTTTAGAGTTGTCAACATTAAATATAAAACTTTTACCAGTGTTTACTAGCCAAATAAGTTTATGTTATCTTATGCAAGATCTGTCAACAGTAAAATAATAGCTTGGCATAATGGCTGACTTTACCTACAAAAACTTAATTATTAAGAACAAGTGAATTAAATAGATGTAAGCAAGATAAAAGTTTGTATAAATGTACTTTTATCAATATTTATGTCAACTTAAATAGTTTTTCAAAATCTTTCTGGTAACATAAAACCTTGAAGTTTCTCTGAGTTAGGTTAAATGATGAGTAGTTAAATTAATCAAACATCTAAATCATTTCCTAATGAGAAAAAATACTGAAGCATTAATTACTCACCATAGGTTTATCTACTGTTGGCTTCTTATTACACAGAAACTAAAAAAAAAGGGGGGGGGTCTGTTTTTGTTACATTGGAAAAAAACATGCTTCTAGAAATTATGAAGTATATTCATAAGTATATAAATTTAAAGAATGCTGGTATAACAGTTCAGAGTTGGTTACTTCTTAGTTTTCAGTAGAAATTAAGGTTCTAAGGTTTAAGAATTCTAAGCAATATATGCCATTAAATCTACCAGAAATAATAAGAAAAACATCTCCGTGTGCCAGAAGAGTGTGATGTGTTTTCAGTAACAAAGGGTATAAGAAATGGAGATGCATTTTTTTGTTGAGGGCAAAGAATAATTTTGTCCTAAAATAAGTCTGGTTGTTTAAAGAGGGAAGATATAGGATAAAACAAAAATGTAGGAAAAAAACAGTTGTAGAAGGTTTGTGGAAAAGGAATATTTGAAAAGGAATTTTAATGTGTAGTTAAGCTGGCCAAAATTAAAATGAATTTATTTAAAAATTCATTTTAAAATCAAAAGTAAGCCGGTACAAATTTAGAATTTGTTTTTTTTCTCAGTTAAAAGGAAAAGTTTCCTGGACTTTTGCTTTTGATAATATTTTAAAGGTAAACTTTCATAATCAGATTTAATGATGATCTACCATTCTGTTTGATCAAGTGCTTTAAAACCCTTTTAAAAATATTTTTACCTGGAATATACTAAACAATTTGTAAACCAATTAGGCTTATTTGATATGTAAATTGCATGGGACATATTGTCAATAAGTGATACTAAGGCTTCTTTATATTTGCATTTGCAAAATTGAACTTCATCCACATGTGCCACATTCTGCTTCACCAAGTAAGTACATAATTGCATAAATACAGAAAGAAAGAAAGAAAGAAAGAGAAAGAAAGAAAGGAAGAAAGAAAGGAAGAAAGAAAGAAAGAAAGAAAAAGAAAGAAACCCTTAATTGCCAGACGATTGCCATCCTGACATCCTTGCAACATGGGAATAATCTGCTCCTGGATCAAAAATTAAGATAGGTAAACAGTTACTCTAAGTTAAAGAACAGTTAGGGCTATGGAAAATCCAGAATGGCTGCTTGGATCTTTCAAGCTCCCTGAAAAACCTCATTTTTCATTTTTTACATTCCTCTACCCATCATAGTGCCTTTAAAAAAGACTCAAATTACAGAGAGTAGCAGGAAAATTGCAGAGTAGGAGGGTCCTAAGCTCATGTCATCTCAGGGACACATCAAGATAACAACTAAATTTATAAACTACTTCTGAAAATGACCTGAAGACTGGCAGAACAGATCTTCCACAGCTAGTTATAGAGAGAAGACCACATCAAAAAGGGTAGGAGGGGCTGAAATGAGGTTGGGCACCGAATCCCCAGTGCAAGTAACCACAAACAGTTGTTGAAGAACAAGCATGCAGAAGCAAGAAGATTGGGCACCAGAACTACCTGGGACCAGCACTGGGAAGATAAGTCCCCATAATGTCTGGCTCTGAAAACCTGTGGGGCTTCACTCCAGAAGAGCTGGAGGGCAATAGAACACTGAGTCCCCACCTTGAAGAGCCAGCATACTGAATAACTTAGCACAACACAGAAAAACTACTTAGAAAAGTGCCTGGGATATATACGAAGGGAATTTATTGCCAGATCTTAGAATGCATGCCAGAAGGGCAAGAATCTGCAGGAAATTTCTCTGGGAATACGATTTCTCTGGGCACCCTTTCTCTTCCCCTACCCAGCCTACATAGCTGGACATTTGTGGGAGCCAGTGCTAAAACTCTTCATCTACCTTGCTAGCACTGTGTGACCTGCCCACCATTCCTCCAAAGTGGCTCCTGCCACACTACCCTTGTCAGGCAGCTCTGGCCAAGACCAGTGCCACTACAAAATGACTCCTACCCTGAGGAGGGGGAGGACAACCCTGTATACCAGCACACCCACTGTTTCTACAGCAGGGCCTATTAGCAGCTCTGCCCTTCAATCGACCTGCAGTTGTGGCAGTGAGGCTAATTACAGACAACTATGTTGACTACTGACCCTGCCCACCAGTGAGCCTATGGCAACCTCTTTTGGACCGTTCAACAGTTTGAGGAGCAAACTTTGTGCAGGGTGCCCACAACAAGTAAAGAGCTTTATTACAGCCAGTTGGGCTAAAGGTAGTCATGACTCAGCCACAATAGGAGGATGTATGCAGCCCACACAAGGGCTGGTGACCAGGAGGGATTAGGCTATGTGGGCACCACAGGACATTTTCTATACAAGGACAGTACATTCAAGATATAGCTGACCTACCTAATACATAGGAACAGACAAAATGATGAGACGAAAGGAATATGTTTCAAATGAAAGAACAAGACAAAATAACAGTAAAAGAGCTACAAAAGGAAGGTCAGCAACATGCCTGATAAAGAGTTCAAATTAATGGTCATAAAGATACTCATGAGACTTGAGAGGAGTGGATGATCTCAGTGAAAACTTCAACAAAGAGAGACAGAAAATAGAAAAAAGAGCCATTCGGAGCTGAAGAATTCAATAACTGAAATGAAAAATACATTACAGAGAATTTAACAACAGATTAGAGGATGTAGAAGAATGGATCAGCAATATGGAAGACAGGGTAATGGAAAGCAATCAAGTGAATAGCAAAAAGGAAAAAAAAAAGAATATATTAAGGGAACCCTGTAACATCACCAAGAGTAATAACATTTGCATTATAGGGGTCCCAGAAGGAGGAGAATGAGAGAGAAGAGCAGACAATTATTTGAAGAGCAGCTGAAGATTTCCCTTCCTGGAGAAGGAAACAGACATCCAGGTCCAGGGGTCACAGAGAGCCCCTAACAAAATGAATCCAGGAAGGTCCACCTCAAGATACATGATAATTAAAATGGTAAAAAGTAATAACAGAAAATGTTAAAAGCAGCACAAGAAAAGCAAACAGTTATATACAAGGGAAACCCCCATAAGGCTATCAGCTGGGTTTTCAGCAGAAACGTTCAGGCCAAAATGGAGCCGCATGATATATTCAAAGTACTACTCAACCAAGAATACTCTATCTCTTCCTCAATGCTGAATGATAATTTTTCCAAGTAAAGAGTTTCCCAGACAAACAAGAGTTAAAGCAGTTCATCACCACTAAACTGGTCTGAAAAGAAAGGGGATTATTCAAGTGGAAATGAAGGGCCATAACTAGAAGAAAATGTATAAAGAAAATATTCACAAAAACCCAAAGTAATAGATTAATCACTCATAAGGCCAATATGGAGGTTTAAACACAAAAGTAGTAAAATCAGCTATATCTATAAAAAATCGTCAAGTGATACACAAATAAAATGACATAAAATATGACATATACATAAAATATGAAGGAGGGGAGTAAAACCTCAGTCCTTCTAAAATGTGTTTGAACCTGTCAACCTATTATCACTGCTATACACATAGGATGTTATATATGAACTCAATGGTAACCACAAATCAAAAACTTATAACAGATACACTAAAGAAATCCATCAAACCACAGGGGAGGAGAATAAGAGAAGAGAAGAAGGAAGGAACAGCGAACTACAACCAGAAGACAGTTAACAAAATGGCAATAAGTATATAACTCAATAATTATTCTAAATGTAAATGGTTTAAGTGCTCCAATCAAGATACTGAAGTAGTAGAATGGATTAAAAAACAATACCTATCTGTATATGTCTTTAGGTTTCACTGCATATAGACTGAAAGTAAAGGGATAGAAAAACATTTACCTTGGAAATGGAAGTAAAAAAATAAATAAATAAGCATCTAACTCTTGATTTCAGTTCAGATCAAGATCCCACAGTTCATGAGATTGAGCCCTGCATTAGGCTTTGTACTGACAGTGTGGAGGCTGCTTGGGATTCTCTCTCTCTCCCTCTCTCTCTCTGTCCCTGCCCCTCTCTCAAAGTAAATAAACTTTAAAAAAAGTATGGAACAATAGACAGAAGACATTAAATAGTGAAAGGATCAATTCAACAAGAGGACATAACAACAGTAAATATCTATGCATCCAACAAAGCACCTAAATACATAAAGTCCCCTACTATTACTGTATTACTATCATTTTTTTCCTTTGTTTCTGTTAGCTTTTGCTTTAGTGCTCCATTTGCATCACAGATATATTATCCAGTTAAAAAATAAGAAACACTGTGGCTTTAAGCAACATATTAGATCACATGGACCTAACATACACAAATAGAACATTACATCCCAAAACAGAATCATCAGAATACATATTTTTTTTCCAGTGCCCATGCAACATTATCCAGGACAGATCACATTTTAGGTCACAAAACAAATCTCAATAAATTTAAGAAGATTGAAATCCTATCAAGCATCTTTTCTGACTACATCAGTATGAAGCTAGGTATCAATTACAAGAAAATCCACAAACACATGTAGGCTAAACAACATGATACTAAATAACTAGTGAATCGAAAACAAAAAAAATATGTGGAGACAAAAATAAAATAACAGTCCAAATATCTTCAGTTCTTAGCAAAAGCAGTTCTAACAGGGAACTATAGCGATATAGGCCTACCTTAAGAAATGAAGATCTCAAATGAACAACCTAACTTTGTACCTAAAAGAAATAGGAAAAAAATGTCCGATACTAGTAGAAAAAAATAATGAATATTAGAGCAGAAATAGGGACTAATAACCCATAGGAAAATCAATAAAACCAAGAAATATTTCTTTGAAAGATTATTGAATTGATAAATCTTTAGCCAGACTTTTCAAGATAAAAGAGGACTCAGATAAAATAAGAAAAGGGGAAATAACGGACACCAGACAAATACAAAGGACTATAAGAAAATACTATGAAAAATTATATGCCAACAAATTGGACATAGAAGAAACCTAGAAGAAATGATACATTTCTAGAAATATACAATCTTCCAAAACTAAATCAGAAATAGAAAATCTGAACAGACTACTAGTAACAAAATGGAATAAAAAAAACAAACAAATGGAACTGGATGGATTCACAAGTGAATTCTACCAAACATTTAAAGATGTTAATTCCTCTTCTCCTCAAACTATTCCAAAAAAATAAGATGAAGGAAGTCTTTCAAAACCATTCTATAAGGCCAGAATTAGCCTGATACCAAAATGAGATAAAGAATACAAAAAAACAAAAACAAAACAAAAAAAACCCCAAAACTGTATAGAGGCCAACATCGTTGATGAACATAGATGCAAAAATCATCAATGAAATATTAGCAATCTGAACTGAACAATACATTAAAACAATCATTCACCATGCTCAAGTGGGATTTATTTCAGAGATACAAGAATGGTTCAGTACTTGAAAATCAATGTGATACAACACCACATCGAGAAAACAAGAGATAAAAATCATATGATCATCTCAGTAGATATAGAAACATTTAACAAAATTAAATATCTTGTCATGATAAAAACTCAACAAATTTTTCTTAGAGGGAATATATCTTAACATAATAAAGGCCACATATGAAAAACCCACAACTTAACATTATGCTCAATAGAAAAAAAGACGTTTATTTTTCACTAAGATAAGGAACAAGACAAGTGTATCCACTCTTGCCACTTTTATTCAACATAGTACTGAAATTTGTAACCACAACAGTCTGACAAGAAAAAAAAGCATCTGTCTTGGTAAGGAAGAAGTAAAACTGTCACTATTTGCAGATGACATGATATTATAAATAGAAAACTATAACGACTCCACCAAAAACTATTAGGAATAAGTCAATTCAGTAACCTTTCAGGATATAATATTAATATACAGAAACATGTTGCATTCCTATACACTAATAAAAAAGTAGCAGAAAGAAAAATTAAGAAAACATTCCTATTTACAATGTACCAACAAGAATAAAATACCTAGGAATAAATTTAACCAAGGTGAAAGACTTATCTGTTGAAAACTACTAAGCACTGATGAAATTGAAGAGGACACAAACAAATGGAAAGATATTCCATACTCATGGGTTGGAAGAATTAACACACTGAAAATGTCCATACTACTCAAAGCTATCTACAGATTTAACACAATCTCTGTCTAAATACCAACAGCATTTTTCACAGAACTAGAACTAATGATCCTGAAATAAGACCTCTAATAGCCAAAGTAATTTTGAGAAGGAAGAACAAAGCTGAAGGTATCACAATCCCAAATTGTAAGATATAGTAAAAGCTACAGTAATCAAAACAATATCATAGTGTCACATAGGTATGTAATATAGGAGAGAAAGCCCTGAAGTAAACCCACACCTATATTGTTAACCAATGACAATGAAGGCAAGAATATGCAATATGGAAAAGACAGTCTCTTTGACAAATGGTGTTGGGAAAACTGTGCCACTTTCTTACACCGTATATAAAAGTAAACTCACAATAGATTTAACATAAAAGTTTGAGTCCTAAAACCATAAAACTCCTATAGCAAAACTGGCAGTAATTTCTTTGACATCAGTCTTAGCAGCATTTTTCTAGATATATCCCCTCAGTTAAGGGAAATAAAAGCACAGATAAACTATTGGGACTACATCAAAATAAAAACTTTTGCACAGCAGACTATCAACAAAATGAAGACAGCTTACTTAATGAGAGAAGATATTTGCAAATGATATATCCAATAAGGGCTTAATATCCAAAATAGAGAAAAACTCATTCAACTTAACACTAAAAAAAAGAATAATTTGATTTAAAAAATGAGCAAAGGACCTGCATAGACTTTTTTCCAAAGAAGACATGCAGATTGACAGCAGATACGTGAAAAAATGTTCAACATTACCCATCATCAGGGAAATGCAAATCAGAACCACAATGAGATATGACTTTACACATTTCAGAATGGCTGGAATCAAAAAGACAAGAAATAACAAGTGCTGGTGAGGAAGTGGAGAAAAGAGAAACCTCTGCACTGTTGGTGAGGATGTAAATTGGTGCAGGCACTGTGTGAAAGAGTAGGGAGGCTCCTCAAAAATTAAAAATAGAAATACCTTACGATCCAATAACTCTACTGATGGGAAATTACCAAAAGAAAAAGAAGACACTTCATTTGAAAAGATATATGCACCCTTTTGCTTATTGTAGCATCATTGACAATAGTCAAGATGTAGAAGCAACCCAAGTGTTCATCTATAGATGAATGGATAAAGAAGATATTATATATAGAGAGGATATTATGCCACCATAAAAAGGAGGACATCTTGTCATTTGCAACAACCGAGATGAACCTAGAGGTTGTTATGCTAAGTGAAATAAGTCAGAGAAAGAGAAACACCGTATGGTTTCACTTATGTATAGAACTTAAAAAAAAAAACAAATGTAAAATAAAGTAGAAACAAATGCATAAATGCAGAGAACTAATGGTTATCAAAAGGAAGAAGTGCTGAGGGATGGGCAAAATGGGTAAAGGGGAGTAGAAGATAAAGACTTCCAATTATAAAGTGACTAACTCATTGGAATAAAATGTACAGCATAGGGTATATAGTCAATGGTATTTTAATGGTGTGATGGTGACAGATTGTAGCTACATTTGTGAGCAGAGCATAATCTATAGACTTGTAGAATCACTATGTTGTACACCTGAAACTAATGTAACTGTGTCAACTATTAAAAAAAAAAAAAAAAAAAGAATGATCTCCCTGAAGTTTGCATTGAAAAGAGATGTTAGATAGTTGTTGGAGAAGGCCAGGTAGGACATTAAACAATTATACTTTAATGCATAGGGGGAAAAAAAGCAAAGTCCTCTTAGAGGGACTTTTGTTCTCTCAAGGCCACAATTTTTATAATACTCAGAAGCTTTTTGAGATAAATAGGAGAGGTTTTGGAATTGGTAAGAGGATGGGTTGTCTCTGAATTGTTTCTGCAATCATACCTCTGGTCCTATAAAGACTAGATTCGTAAAACAAGGATAGTTATTTTTAATTCCTCAAAGAATTATTTTGTCACTTGAATCAGATCCATCCACTGACTGATGAGAATGTTTTTTCCTCTGGTACATTGAGCTTAGGGGAGAAGACATAAAAAGAAAAAAAAATCAATAAAATTGCATCAGGCTCTGAACATTGGCTTCCAATTTGGCCAAATTTCTGATCACAGAGTTATTAAATCCTTTCTAATATCTTGCTGGGTTTCATCCAAGACAAAGAGTAAATATTTCTGGGAGTATTAAGCAACATTATGGACTCAAGAGTTGTCATCAATGAGTGTGCAAAAGATACTATCTTCATAAGATCTAGAGTCATTCTTTTTGTTTTTTATTTTTTTTTTTTATGTTTATTTATTTTTGAGAGAGAGACAGAGACAGAGTGTGAGCAGGGGAGGGGCAGAGAGAGAGGGAGACACGGAATCTGAAGCAGGCTCCAGGCTCCAAGCTGTCAGCACAGAGTCTGACTCGGGGCTCAAACCCACAAACCATGAGATCATGACTTGAGCCGAGTTGGACATCTAACCGACTGAGCCACCCACGCACCCTAGATCTAGAGTCATTCTTAAAGATAGAGAAACAATCCACAAATTGCATGTCATAAATTAAGCCCTGTTTTGGAGACATGGGATGAAGAAACAAGCAAGAAGGAAATACTTATTTTCAGGAGGGAAAAAATCAGTAACCAATGGCTCTGGATTTGGAGAGGAAGGGACAATTTGAAATCTTATTTCCCTTTCTCAACCTCTCAGGAGGTATTTTGTTTACAAAAACACTTCTCTGTCCTCCCTAGGTTTAAGAAATTCCTTAACTGTGGTCCTTAGTTTGGCCTTTGACCAATCAGTGAAAGATACCTGAAGAGGATCTCCGGTAGCCTCCAATGGTCCTATTCTAAAAGGTCACCGTCTGAAAGTCTCTTTAGAAGTGGAAAGACAGTTTAAACAAAGGTTCAATAGGAGGAGTGCTCAAAAGATAGAGGGAAGCAGTAGGAGTTACATCAGTCTTCTGGTCTTTAATTTTAGGTGTCTTTCTCTTTACTTTTTTTAATTAGCTTTTTGCAGTGAATCTTTGTAATGAAACTGTTTTGGAATTTTGAAACCTTTTGGAGGCTTCTCTTTGTCAGTTAAAACAGGGATCCTATTCCATTTACTTTGGGAACCCTTGCCTTCAAGGGCATTTCATAAATAATGTTACCTAATTTGAATGCTCCCCAAAATGGCCATTGTAAGTTAACGTTATATTGTTGTTGTTGTTGTTTTTATCTTGCTACATATCTGCAACTTCCAGGACTATCGTTCTTCGACATAAAATAATCAGGTATGCTGGAATGTGGCACTCTTAACTCTCTGAATATAAAGGATCTCATTTCTTTTAGCTAGACGTTGGGTTTCTTAAAACCAAACTAATACCTAAAGGTACTTGCCCTAGGGTTGGGATTTGTGGGTGCTTTGCACTGCACCTCACCGCATGGAAACTTTGATGGTGGTGACCTGGTGGCAATCTAGCCCATTGCGTAACCAACTCTTCCTAACATGGCAGTCTTTGAGTTAGGTGGTAAGCACTCTAACAACCTTTAAATGGTAGACTCCAGGCACCTGGATGGCTCAGTCATGTAAGTGGCTGACTCCTGATATCAGCTCAGATCACTCATGATCTCACAGTTTGTGAGTTCAAGCCCTGTGTCGGGCTCCGTGCTGACAGCACATAGCCATAGCCTGCTTTAGATTCTCTCTCTCCCTCTCTCTCTTCCCCGCCCCCTGTCATGTGCTCACATGTGCTCTCTCTCAAATAAATATGCTTAAAAAAAATGGTAGACTCATACCCACCATTTTTGGAGGCTTTTAGGCCTCTGATATCCCTCTTAACAAATAGCCATTATTTATACAAAACCAGACAAACAAACATGTACCTCAACATACCAGCAGTAACCAAAAGATGTCACTGCAGACTGGCCAAGAAAAGACTGTGTGCACCGCTAGGAATTCCTGCTGTGGACTAAATCAGCCAACTCCAAGCAGGGACACTACAGGCTGGAAATGGGGAAGGGACCAACCAGCAAACCCCAGTAAATGGGGATGGTGGACTGGAACTGGAGAAGTTATTCCAATGTGGAATTGCAGATTAAACCACAGGCTAAGGACTGGCAACCTCCAGTTGCCAGTTAGAACCTCCAGTCAGTCTAAACTAACCTGTTAACCCTGGACTGGAAGGCCAAGAAGATCAGTAGCTCAAATACAAAAGGAATGGAGCTCAAACCTAGAGTGACTTACCGATGGCCCTCAGAAATGGCAAGAAAGACAATGAACTCAGAAGAGTTCACAGGGTGCCACACCTGTTTCTTGTCCCCAAATGCTGTCAGAAGTTTACTTCAAATCTTACCACTGCCACCAAATCTGTTAAAAAACAAAATTCAAGTGATTTTGAAGATCTGATTGGCTTTATTAAGTGATTAATGAATCCAGCAGCACCCCATCTAGCAAGTAGAAGGGAGCCGTAGGGAGCTGTACAAAATGGAAACTTTTTCCAGGAAGAAGAGTAGGGCAAGAAAGTTATTAGCAGAAGAAAAGGATTATTCTAGACAAGGCCTCTTTCCTTTAAAGGGAAGAACAGATGATCTTTTCAGGCAGATTACTTCATCTTACTTTGGTAGAAGGAGAGGGCCCATGTGACAGATTACCTCACTGGTGCTGATCAGAAAATTCTTGACTGAAGAATTAAGACATATTTCTGGGGGTGGTTGAAACTGCAATTGCATTAAGGTGTTAAGCCCTGCGTTGGTGACTCAGCCTAAGTGATGCCATTTGGGGCCTGTGATTTTCAACAACTCAATCATTAATATAAGGAAAACAGTTATTATCTGAATTGCTGCTGTGTATCTGTACTACTTTCTATATTATCTTTAGTATAAAGCAAACGACATGTGATAAGTGTTGTAAAGTGAGTAAATTTCTGACAGAAAGTGGCCCAAGGCTTTAATCTTCAGTTTTAAAAAAAACATTCTTTGTGGGTGCCTGGGTGGTTCAGTTGGTTAAGCGTCCGACTTCGGCTCAGGTCATGATCATGCGGTTTGTGGGTTTGAGCCCTGCGTTGGGCTGTGTGCTGACAGCTCAGAGCCTGGAGCCCGCTTCGGATTCTGTGTCTCCATCTCTCTGCCCCTCCCCCACTTGCCCTTGCCCTCTGTCTCTCTCTCTCTCTCTCTCTCTCTCTCTCTCTCTCTCTCTCTCTCTATCAAAAATAAACATTAAAAAAAATAAAAAAAAAAACACATTCTTCAGCTTAGTCAATAATATCTGCTACCTAGAATTTAAAGGTTAAGCTTGATCACTCTAAATTGTAATGCATAGTATTGGCAATAGAAGTCAGAAAATTTTGAATTGCATAAACTTATTTTTAGTTTCACAAATCCTAAAAAATAGGAGAAATTTGCATTCAAGGAGATATTTCATCTTCAGTAGCATTTTGGTCTTTAAGCATTTAAATAATTTTAGCATAATGTGTCACATTTGTCCAAGTAGAAGTCAAACCTTCATTATCTCATTTATCTCTGGGACAAAAATAAACAAAAATTTTAAATTAATCTTAAAAAGTTGATAGTACCACAGCTTCTATCAAAGTATTTCATTGGAAATTAATCATAGATGAGCAGAAAGGGCATAAATAACTTTTCTAATTTATCCCTAATTTTTTGTATGGTTATTCATGTGCTCTGAAACACATACGTAAAACAAGTACAAAAGAATTATTAAGTGGTCATTTTTACTGACACAATTTAATAAGTTAACTGTTTTAGAGGAAAATATCAACTGTAGGCTTAATTAATATGGCTTAGGGTCAAATGTTAAGTTACGTCCTTTAATTTCATGACTTACGACAGTAACAAACTATGTATAAATGTTTAATATCAATGCTGACATTTTCCCTTACTGAGTGTTCTCTGTTGTTTTTGGCAGTCTGTGTCAGTCCCTAGTTTGATTGGTAGAGCATTAGTTTACTCCTTGTCATTAGGTTTCTCTACTTTAATTAGTCTTCAAATTAAATGGATTTTATTGCACCTGGAAATAAATAACAGCATATAGCAGTTTTGTCTTAAAATAGATCACACTGAAGCTATGAACCAGAGACATGTCTTAGAGCCAAACATCTTCTGTTTTGATTGGTTAAATCTATCTGACTTTCTAAATTTGCATGGAATATGCATATGTGTGTGTATGTGTGTGTATATATATATCATAATTAAGTAAACTTTTTTTTCAAAATTTTAGTTCTCTTTGGGTGATATTAATAGATCCTTGCTGTATCTGGTAGTTTACTCTTATTTACATGAAACATTTTTCCATATTCATGGGACTAGAATGAAATTAAATTTTGTATTTAAGGGATAAAACAATTTATACACTATACAGCCTTTCAGATTTTCTCTTCATGCCCATTTTTTCTTGAAGTAATTTTTAATTAATCATTAATGAAGATGTTATAAGAATAGGAATTGATGAAGGAAAAATTAAACAGACTTTAAAGACTATGAGACATTCATCTTTTAAAGGCGGTTACCAGTTCCTTTAATGTGTTGATTTCCTGCTGACCTACTTATTTTACTGTTTTAAATGCTTACATCATATGATAGTTGGTGTTTAACATGGTATTAAGTGTTTAATAATGTAAATGATGCTATGAATATAAAGTACAGCAAGGTAAAGTAATCGCATACTTTAATTGGTCAAGGAAGGAACAATGAAAATCACATTAGACTCTTCTTTTTCTGTACTCACTGTCATAACACAAAATGCATTATAGGAGAAAACAGAAGGATTGATTGATGTCATGTCGCTTACAAACCAGCTTCAAAATGGGTGGTTGATTTGTTTGTTGAAAACAACTTGAACATCTTCTTAGCATTTTAGCTGGGCAGGGGTCAGCATATTCACTAAAATCTGGTTTTTGTAGTCAGCAATTAGAATTGTTAATGATCTTAGCAAAGCAACTTTAGTGACTTGGAAACATGTTACCAGATTGTACCCAGTGAAAGAGAGATTTGGGAAATAAGGAAGGGGAGAAAGCTGAATAGCAATACTTAGAAGTGGCCTCAGAAGACTGGCAGGCATTTAAGCTTTATGTTTATCTAGGAAGAGACATATCAAAAGAGAACTTTTTTAATAGTTATGACAAAAAATTTGAGCACATTTATAAGCAAGCAGAAGAAACCACTAGTGACAAAACGGTTTTAGACAATGCAGAGAAAAGGATTATTAGCTAGAGCAAAGTCCCTGAGTATGTAAACCAGAGTGGAAGGGAGCGCACTGGGAGATCATTCGCTTCCAACAGGAGGAGGCAATGCTTCTTTTCACTTTAGAATAAGATTTTGTAAGTCATTTGTTTCCACATCCCTGAATCTACGGACAAGAACGGTTGAGGAAATGTAAAGTCACGACAGTAGGACTCCCCACTGGATAGATGAGAATTTCTTAAAATACATATTGTTTTCATTCTTTAAGAGGAGATTAATTATGTCATAACTGAACTATGCAGCCAGGACTCATAGAGCAAAATCTCCAAATATTTTATGGTTTAAGTTTATGACCTCTTCACACTTCGAATGAACACTTTATATTTTCTTTTGACTCCGTCCAAATGTTATCAAATCAGAATGGGAAAATGAGTTATTCCCTGACATATGAAATGCAAAGAAATTTTTCATATGTTTTTTCAGAAGTATTTTCCTAATACATGTGTTGTAAAATTTTAATTCTCGATGCCTTCCTTTTTAATTTAATTAAATTTTCCTAGAGATGAATGACCCTTTTTTCTTTCAGAAGTCATTTTTGCTCACTACGAACGCACTCCAGTCTTCCCCCCCAGGCCAATTATGGTTTCAGTTTTTAATAGAATCTCAGCCTATATGGTCTGTATCTTCAGGTTTTAAAAACATTTGTTCATCTCTAATTTTATCTGAAGTGTGTAAGCATGCATGGTCCTATTGCTTGTTTGAAGAAACATTTTGAAGAAACATGAAGCGGCTCTTTAGACACGTTTAGTGCCTATTTTGTGCAATGAGGGAATGCACAGCTCAGACCAATTGCTTTCCATTTATGTTGGATGCAAGAAGAGAACAAGAGAAGTCATAAGAAAATTTTTCTAAGGCAAATTTTATTTCCCCCCTATGGGTTACTTACTAACATGTTCTGTCTGATAAGAACGATTTCGGTATGGGAATAAATAATTAAGTATTCAAGATAAACTCTCTGTGCAGTCAAATTAAAGTTTGTTTCTGATACTATGTAAATGCACTCTCTCTTCCTCCTCCTCCCCTTAGGACAGACAAGAGGATGGCGCAAAGGATATGTGTACCCAAGGATAAAGCATCTGGTCACTGCAGCCTACTCCCTCAGACAACAAGTGATCTAGATGGTTTAATTGAAACACAAAACATTTGAGTTATTTGAATTTTTAAATACATTTAACCAGACCAAATGGGTTTTATTTTGTCTTAAAGACATTCAGAACAAAATGCAGGTGGGTGTGATTATCAACTTGGATTAAAATTCCAATGGTTTTTGCAGTTAGAACAAAGTATATGTTCTTTTTAACATTAAGTGAAAATTAGGAGATAACTGAGAATAATGAGCAAACTAAAAATTAAAAGAATAGTCTAATGGTAAATACCAACATTAGCATATTCCTCTGTTAGATTGAAAGGCCCAAATCAAATTTTAGATATGGAGTTTACTTCAATTAAAGTTAATATAGAATTAATGGAAAGCAAATTTGTTTGCCTGTTTCATTTTATTCATGGCAACTGTCAACATCTGAAATTTCTTCTTCATTCTATCTGCCTTTAAAATAGATTTTAAAAATCTAGTATGTTGGTGACTAATAATGGCTAATTAAATTAACAGGTGAAAAACTATTAACAGCGTTATTTTCAGAGGTAGATAATTAATGTTAATATTTATTGTGCACTTATTATGTGCCAAGAACTGTCTTAAGCATTCTATACGCATAAATTTATATATTTCTCACAATTACCCTCATGAGGTGAATACTATTATCATCCACATGTTATGGGAGATTTAACAAATGTAAAGAGAGAATAAGTAACTTGCCAAATGCCCCACACTACTAAGTGTGGACAAAAATTGCATGCTACCTGGGTTTAGGGACCATAGGCGTTGTGATAATTTTGTCTCTCCTGATACAGGGTTGTTTTCTATGTTGCTATAAATATCTGCTGAGAAGGTAGTGTCAGTCTACGATTATTACATATTTTAACAGATGAGCAATAACATCTTATTCCTGGAAGTTTTCATTATGAAAAACATAGGAAAGTTGCTGAGAATAATATTTTATAAAGTTGTTGTTTACTTACCAAAATTTATTTAGATTTAATAGATTCTAAAATCTCTGAGATCCAAAAAAAGTAATAAAAAAAAATTCTGAGATCAGTTCTAGTACCAAGTTGACATAAGATATCATTCAATGAAACTTTTAGAGTATTACTGGCAAAAGATTTTGAGGCCATATATTTTAATTCCAGCTCTGACAGTTATAATCCTTATTAGATTTGTATGAGCCAGAATCTTTTTCAGCATCTCTGAGATTCATTTTCTTGGTCTTTAAAATGGTTATAATGATGCTTAGGTTATGAAAATCAAAAGGGAAGTAAGCTAATGGAAGCTCAATAAGGTTAGATGTTGTGGCTTCCCTTAGATTCTATATAGTTGGAAAGAGTAAATGGGTTAAAACGCTTGAATATGTACAGTTTATCACATGTATTTTCTGAACCTTTCAGTGTATTCAATCAATTGTTGAGCTGTACCACAAAACAGACACACAGTTGTGTACCGGGACATTATGTTGGCAGTATGGAACAAAATAGGCATGGCCTTTATCTTCATGGAGGTTACATTCTGATAGGGAAGAAAGACATTTAATAACTAATTGTAAAAATATATAATTACACGTTGTGGTACAATTTCGAGGAAAAAAAACTAGTTAAATTAGAGAAGACTGAGTTGATGAAACAGAACATTACCGTTCAGGAATAGCATGAAATTCAAATAGCATTAAAGTCAACTAACTTAAAGAAAACTGGTGTGTCAGAGTGATAATGGCCCCCCAAGAGTGGCCATATTTGGGTTGGAGATCATCCAGGTTTGGCCTTACAGTTCAAGTTAAGGAGTTGAACTCCATTTAAAAGATAATAGGAAGCCAGTGAAGTCTTACACGCAGAGTAAGGCAAAACTTAATTTATATTTTTACAGTATCACTTGTCTATTCTGTGGATAATGGATTGGAAGAGGTCAAAAATAGAGTAAAGACTAGCTGCAGAAATTTGCAGAATTCCAATGTAAGAGAATATGGTGGCAGGGCTAAGGTAACAGTAATCATGAGGGAACAGTGGACCTATTACAAATATACTTTGGAGGTAGTCTCTGAGGCTTGGTTACAGATGAGCTATATAGGTGAGAGAATGGAAACTGTTAAGAATGCCTCTTCTTAACCTACTGCAAAACAAACAAACAAACAAACACCCTCCCCCCGCCCCAGGAAAAACTAGGTAGGTAGGAAAGCTATTTATGGAAAGAGGGGAGATTAAAGGAAGAACATAAATAAGGAAAGGGGAAAAATTGAACATGTTAATTTTGAGATGTTCAAGAGTAATCCAGATGGATGTCAAATATGTTTTATAAACCTGAAAGTTAGAAAGAATGAGCTGGAGGTAAAATTGTGGAAAATGTTTGGAAATTTTTGGAAAATACTAATTTATCTGTACAAAGTTAGTAAAGCCGTGGAAGTGAAGAGATCATCAAGAGCAGAAGATAGACTGAAAAGTGAAATAGGAACAGACTTGAGCCTTTCTCTGGTTTCTTCCAGAAATTGAGTCAAAGATTTAAGTACAAGTAGTTTATTTGGGAAGAGCTAGGAACACTGGCAGAACAGCATGGAAAGGATACAGGGAAGAGAATGTAGCCAGTACAAGGTGCATTGTTTAAACCAGCTACCACTCTAGAGCTTAATCCCATGGTGCAATTCTTGGAAATTAAGAAAATCACACATTTAAAATTAACCTGTGGAAGGGGCACGAGAACTGGAATCTGTCATTGAGGATAGCTATTCCCACAAAGTGTTAATTACCTAACACTCTCTGTTCCAGATGGGTAAGGGGGCTTTCTTTGTTTCTAAGGAAGTTGGATAAGCAACAAAGGTATCACGAGTGCAGTTTTGGCTCCTGGTGGAAGAGGTATGGGAAATTAGGATTGCCAGATAAAATGCATGCAGTATTCGAAACATACTTTACTAAACATTATTTGTATATTTAACTCGTACTTTTTACTTTGCTTGCTAAATCTTTCGACCCTAGTTGAAATGAGCTGAAGGGTTAATGGAAAATGAAAAATTAGTGATACATGAGGAGTCAATATTTGGTGTACATGGAAACAGATAGCAGGGGAAGGGACTCCAATTGTTTGTATTTTGGATAGGTCTTACTAAAGCATGTAAAAAATGATAAGGTCAAGAATGGGAAGTAAAAGAAGAGAGCAGGGAGAAAAATAGTATATAGGAAAAACTAGTTCTTTCCTTCATCTGTAGGGAAAGACCCAATTACTCACTACTCTAAGTGCTTCCCGGGTAAGTGTCTTAATATTCACATAGAACACTTCACTTTGGACAACTTCCAGTCACCAAATATATGGAGGCTTTTTTCCCCCCAGCAAGAATTCTCTGTGACAACAGCTGGGTGTCTTTCAATTCAACTCAATTCTGACACTACCTAACTGGACATAGTGTCAGATCCCACAGGTTAAGGGCTCAGCCTCACAAGACTGTCCTGCACCCAATCCCCACTTCAGAAGCTAGTTGCAAGCCCAGTTTATCACCTGTACTTCTGACCAACTGGCTAAAGATCAGAGGTTCCAATGACCTCCTCCTTGGGTTTGACTAATTTGCTACACAGACTAGAACTTGGGAAACACTATGTATCAGTTTATTAAAGGATATGATTAGGGTGCCTGTGTGACTCAGTAGGTTAAGCATCTGACTTTGGCTCAGGCCATGACCTTGCATTCATGAGTTCGAGCTCTGCGTTGGGCTGTGTGCTGACAGCTCAGAGCCTGGAGCCTGCTTCGGATTCTGTGTCTCCCTCTATCTCTGGCCTTTACATGCTCATGCTGTTTTTCTCTCTCTCAAAAATAAACTTTAAGAAAAAAAAAAGGATATGACAAAGGATACAGATGAACAGCCAGATGAAGAGACAAACATAAGAGCTTCTGACCCTGTACAGATGGATTGTGTCACCCTCCCCATGTGGATGTGTTCACCAACCTGGAAGCTCCCCAAACCCTACACTATCAGGATTTTATGGAGGCTTCCTCCAGTAGGCATGATTAGTTATTAACTCCATTTCTAGCCCTCTCCCCTCTCTGGAGAATGAGGGGTGGAGCTTCTAACCTTGTCTTGGCTTTCAGGTGACTAGCCCCCATCAAGGAGCCATTCAGGAACCCAACCAGAGTCAATTTAACAGAACAAAAGATTCTCCTAGTACTCTTGTTCTCACTTAGGAATTTATAAGAGTTTTGGGAGTTGTGGATAGGTCAAGGACAAAAATTTGAGCAAGAGATGCTTCTAGGGCTCCTTTCACAAAGTAAATTACAAGGGTTTACAAGCTTTGTGCCAGGAACCAGAGGGGTGTGTGTGTGCGCGCAGATACATATATATACATAATATATATACATATATACATAATGTATACATATACATACACATTTTTTGTATATCACAGGTAGGAAAGAATGGAGGGTATTTGATTCAGTGGATGAGGATGAATTGACTTTGATTGGAAGGGAGACACCTGCATGGTAACATGAAGCAGGAGACAGAAAATTCTTAAATGACGAAAAATATCTGGGGTTTTATTAAGTAAGGAGTCAAAATTTTGGCATAGTGGAAGTATTTTGGAGACAGGGCAGGAACAATGTGTGGTGCAGAGGGGGATGCAAGGCTGTGGGCACATGTCTGATCATCAGAAGGGCTTATACTGTGGGAGGGGAGTAGTTTAAGCAGAAATGGGAGACAGGATGGAGTCAGACTGGAGGGAGACTACAGACATGAGCCTAGTACAGCAGATATGTTTACTTCTAGAATAAAACTTTTGAATAATTATAATTAACAATTTTTCTATAATGGTCTCAATGTGTGTACATACAGACATGCACCCATACACTTGAAGATAGATTAGTTAGGCATAATTGAAATACTTCAGGTTTCTCAAAGTTAAATATTAAACTTGAAGAAAAAAGTGATTAAAATATTGGTAAATGAAATCATTTTTAAATACCTCAAAAATAAACCGTCTTTCTAGAAGTTTTTAAGCTACTGAATGTTTTAGCAATTGTGTGTCTATGCATTCTTCTAATGAGTATATAACTGTGATAGAATTAATTTCTGATTTTGAAATACAGAGCAATAGTTAACGTAAAGCAAGTTAATGGATATACTTGTGTAATGACCAGTTGAGTAAACCTCTTTGGACACAAAAGAGATCCTACTTACTACCTTGAAACTACAGAGGTATAATCATAGTACTGTGCTTTGGGGTATGATTAATGAGCTCTGTCTTCAGTTGTATTAAGAAGTGAGTGAAAGTTTACCAAAGAACACATACATCACTCCAAAAAGAAGCTGTGCTGTGTACAATTCCCTTGGAGATAATAGAGAATCTTAAGAAAAATAAGCACTGAAAAGTCAATAGTTGGTCCTTCTAGGTAAGTTAGTCAACTAACTATGTAATGAATCACTGAAATTGAAAACTTAGAAACAAATTACAAATATTTGAGTTTTACACATAAAAACAATTTAGTAACCAAATAGTGCACCTTAATCTGAATGCATAAATGGAAAAAAAAAATCCACCAGGAGTTATTCAGGATTTGTAAATATATGAAAGAGATAGACATATGAACATATTTTTTTTTTACAAAAAACTAAGAAAATAGAGAATACATGTTAGAACATATCAACCTGTGTTCTTCATTTATTTTTTGTATTTTGAAATATTCACTTCATATTAAGATGCATGATCTTTTAATGCATTTTTTGCCCAAATAGAATACTACTAACAAAAAGTAAAACATTAATCTGGACAAGTATCAAAGTACACTTAACCTAATATCCAGTCAGAATTTTTTTGTCCAGTAAATTGTTTGGAATGATTGATTTTTTTTTTTTTTTACTGGTTCTTCCACCATACAACAGCAATAAAACCTATTCAACTGTAATTTTAGCGAATCAGCTCTCTGAAATCATTCTAACTCACAAAATATATAGTGACATCATTTTTTAAAACCTTTATTGTTTGTATACACCATAAAGTTGTCAGGTGTCAGATACTGCCTCTTGTGATGCTTTCACGGGAAGGTGGCACCTCGTTTTTTCTGTCATTAGTCTTAGACTTTCACATACCTTTCATCCTCAAAAGCAACTAGAAGCTATAAATAATAAAGGTAATAAAAACATCATATATGACAAATCAGTCTCTTAATTATGTGGCATTGAAACAAAGGTAAGTCATTGATTCATTAAACACACACAACCGAACGCTGATCCAGTTATTCAACAGTGAAACCTTAAGTTTCTAGTTCATGTTGCAACTAAGGGGAAATTCACATGCCAGCTCAACCCTGCTTAGACTGCTATGTACAATCACAGAGTTAAGACTGCAGTACTCACTGTGACTCATTTGCTTTTCTAACTAAGGACTGTATTCATTAACGATTATTTCCTTGAAGTAGCTACATGATTTTTTTTCTATTTTAACTATTACGGTAATTTCAGTTTGGGAGATCCAGAGGATTAGAATGCCAATTACGCTTGGTAATAATTGGCAATAAACTGCCAATTTATTTATTTGCTTCTATAATTTATTTTTCCTCTGTGTTGTTCTCCCATCTTTGTTTTACTTACAGAATTAGGATATTGTAATGTGCTTACTTGAAAAATTTTTATTTGGTTAGATTTCATACAAAAAATAAACATTTGAAATGGGCTCATTTCATTTATTTACTATTAATCCAATGTAAAACCTGTCATAAGAGACATATGTATGGGGAGAGGCAGGTTGTTGACAATAAGGATAATATAGAGAAATTAAATGAACACGAGGAGAAAGGCTTTGTCTTAATGATCTTAGAGATATTTGGTTTAGCTGTGAAGACCTGAGATCAGGATGCTTTTCTGGTTTACAGGAATCACAGTCTTGGTGGGGAGCTTTCTTCAATCCTGAGATGTGGGTGCCATGGTACAAACTCAGTCCTGAAGACATATAGCCATATCAACAAAAATGTTAAAAAGCTCTTTCTCTTGGCACTTTGTGCTCACTTGTAAGTGCTGTCCCTGGCGTAGCTGCTTTTTCCCTGTGGAGTCCATTTCTGTGACTATAACCTGGGAAGTGTCCTCATGTGAGGAGATTTACAATAAGATTTTTGCCAGCTTTATTCTTATTTAGGATGTCATCCAGAAAGTGGTTAATTTTAAACTGTTAGACTCCAACCCAACAACATTTTTATAACATTAGATTTTAGTGCCATGAATTAAAACCATCAGGTGTGTGAAAAAGATTGCAAACATAATATTCAGGATTGAGTTTTGTGTATGTCCCTTTCAATACAATACAAGACATTGCAGAGATCAAACGGTTGAAGGAATGGTGTTATGAGTAGAGCAGGCACAAAGCACTCAGTATGCTAAACAAATGCCTACACGATAAAATAGACCTATGGGTAGGAGGCTTTCTGGATCATCTGATAGTCGGTTGCGTTAACAGGAGATGCTTTGGTGCTGGGATGCTGATTAAGGCTTCCAGAAACATCATCATAAAGCAAACCATCTTTGCTGACTCAGTTGCTCTCCTACTGTTGGCTTGCAGGCCATGGTAACCCAAAGCCAGGGTCCGTTTATTTCATGGTGTTGGCCAGCACAATGCTATAAATCTAAATTTGTTTCCAGCATACAAAAAGTCAGATTTCTTATAACTACCAGAATTCTTATCTTTCCTTGAGAAACCAGAAGCACAGCAACCCTAAGATCACTTTCTTAAATAAAATTATCAACTGGAGCAGATCGTTCAGAAGGAATATTTATTCTCCAGCTCAGCACAGCCTCTATCAAATCCCTGGGGTTTCCCCTACACTGAGGCTGTCAGTTACCTGTATGTATGTGTACTAAAGCCTGGCCCACTTCACTCATTTACATTACGGCTGGCTACCCTTGGCAACGAGATTGACCCCTTACCATAGTTAGGCAAATCTAGGCTTGTCTGCTGTTACTAGGGCTGCATTCAGGGTTTTACTTCAAGGTCCCTTTTATCCGTCCAGACAAGAAAATGTTTGCTTGCTTTGTCCTGAGGGAATTTTTATGCCATTAGTTACCCTTTCTCCTCTGGGACTATTGTCCAAATGTTTTGTGTCTATCTTAATGTCTTTCATATAATAAAGAACAAGTGAAACAGATGTTTAAGATATATTTTAAATAATCTGAAAAAACTACCAAGCGTTGAGGTTAACATGCTGAGATTCTGAGCACTAGCACCATATGTATGTGAGTCTATGATGCCTGATCTTCATTTCTGTCAAGATCTTATTTTTGTGGCATATCTCACAGTGTATTGGGCAGCATATATATCAACCACTTCCACTCTTTTTACTGTTCCTCTTTCAAACCTCTTTATTATCTGCCTTAAAACACACACACACACACACACACACACACACACACACAATGGGTGCCTATGTGGCTCAGTCAGTTAAGCGGCCGACGTCAGCTCAGGTCATGATCTCGCAGTCTGTGAGTTTGAGCCCCGCTCTGAGCTGCCGGCATGGAGCCTGGAGCCTGCTTCTGATTCTGTGTCTCCCTCTTTCTCTGTTCCTCCCCCACTTGCTCTCTCTCTCTCAAAATAATAAACATTAAAATTTCTTTTAAATAAAAAAACAAACACACACAAGGAGTGATGCAATGAACATTAATTTCTGAAAATCCAGAAATTACAAATATTAATATTTAGTCAGATTTAATTTATATTGAGGAATCATTTGATCCCAGTCCAGTCTGATTTCCCTCCCTCTCTCTGAAGAGTCACCAGTATTATTAATTTAATATGTGTCATTCCTTCATACCATGCGTATTTTCCAACCACAGTGCTATGAAACTTGAGGTCAACCACAAGAAAAAATTTAGAAAGACCACAAGTACATTGTTAAAGAACATCCTACTGAAGTATGAATGGATTAAACAGAAAACTAAAGAAGAAATAAAAACTACATGGAAGCAAATGAAAATGAAATCACAACAGTCCAAAACCTTTGGGATGTAGCAAAGGTGGTCATAAGAGGGAAGTATGTAGCAATACAGGCCTACCTCAGGAAGCAAGAAAAATCTCACATGTACAACCTAACCTGACATCTGAATAAGTTAGAAAAGCAACAGCAAACGAACCCTAAACCCAGCAGCAGAAGGGAAATAAAGATTAGAGCAGAAATAAAGGATATAGAAACCAAAACAAATCCATTAGAACAGATCAATGAAACTAGGAACTGGTTCTTTGAAAGAATAAAATTTATAACCCCCTGGCCAGACTTATCAAAGAGAAAATAGCACCCAAATGAATAAAATCACAAATGAGAGAAGAGAGATCACAACTAACACCACAGACAAGTATAGAGAATATTATGAAAAAATATATATGCCAACAAAATTGGGCAATCTAGAAGAAATGGATAAATTCCTAGAAACATACAAACTACCAAAACTGAAACAGAAACATATAAAATTGGGAACAGACCCATAACCAGCAAAGAAATCAGTAATAAGAAATGTCCCCAACAAATAAAAGTCCAGGGCTAGATGGCTTCCCCAGGGAATTCTACCAAACACTTAATGAAGAGTTAATACCTATTCTTCTCAAAGTGTTTCAAAATGAAACAAATTGAGGGAAAACTTCCAAACTCCTACAAGGCCAGCATTACCTTGATTCTAAAACCAGAAAAAGACTCCACTAAAAAGACCAATGTCCCTAGTGAACATGGATGCAAAAATTCTCAACAAGATACTAGCAAATCCAATCCAATAGTCCATTCAAAGAATTGTTCACCATAATCAAGTGGTATTTATTCCTGGGCTGCAAGTGTGATTCAATATTCACAAATCAATAAATGTGATACACCACCTTAATAAAAGAAAGGATAAGAACCATATGATCCTCTCAATAGATGCAGAAAAAGCACTTGACAAAGTACAGCATTCATTCTTGATAAAAACCTTCAACAAAGTAGGGATAAATGGAACATACCTCAACATCATAAAGGCCATATGCGAGAGACTTACAGCTAATATTATCCTCAGTGGGGAACAACTCAGGTCTTTTACTCTAAGGTCAGGAATAAGACAGGATGTCCACTCTTACCATTGTTAAGTAACATAGTAATGGAAGTTCTAACCTCACCAATCAGACAAAAAAATAAAAGGCATCCAATTTGGCAAGGAAGAATTCAGACTTTCACTATTCACAAACGACTTGATACTATAGAAAACCTGAAAGACTCCACTAAGAAAATTGCTAAAACTGATAAAGTCACGGGATATAAAATCAACACACAGAAATCTGTTGCATTTCTATACACCAATAATGAAGCAGCAAAAAGAGAAATAAAGGAATTAATCCCATTTACAATTGCACCAAAAGCCATAAGATACCTAGGAATAAACCTAGCCAACGAGGTAAAAGAGATGTACTCTGAAAACTATAGAACACATATGAAAGAAATTGAAGATAACACAAAGAAATGGGAAAACATCCCATGCTCATGGATCATGGATTGGAAGAACAAATTTTCTTAAAATGTCTATACTACTCAAAGCAATCTATGTATTTCACTCAGTCCCTATCAAAATACCACCAGCATTCTTCACAGAGCTAGAACAAACAATCCTAAAATTTGTATGGAACCACAAAAGACCTGAACAGTCAAAGCAATCTTGACTAAAAAAAAAAAAAAAAAAAAAATGCTGGAGGCATCACAATTCTGGACTTCAAGCTATATTACAAAGCTATGTCATCAAAACAGTATGGTACTGGTACAAAAACAGACACACAGATTTATGGAACAAATTGAAAACCAGAAATGGACCCACAACTATATGGTCAACTCATCTTTGACAATGCAAGAAAGAATATCCAATAGAAAAAATCTTTTCAAAATAGGGTGCTGGGAAAACTGGACAGCAATATGCAAATGAATGAAACTGGACCACTTTCTTACACCATACATGAAAATAAATTCAAAATGGATGAAAACCCTAAATGTGAGACAGGAAACCATAAAAACCTTAGCGGAAAACACAGGCAGCAACCTCTTTGACCTCGGCCTTAGCAACATTTTACTAGACACATCTTTGGAAGCAAGGGAAATAAAAGCAAAAATGAACTATTGGGACTTCATCAAGATAAAAAGCTTCTGCACAGTGAAGGAAGCAACCAACAAAACTAAAAGGCAACCTACAGAATAGGAGAAATATTTGCAAATGACATATCTGTGAAACAGTTATTATCCCAAATCTATAAAGAACTTATCAAACTCAACACCAAATAATAATAATAATAATTCAGTTAAAAAATAGAATACATGAATGGATATTTTTCCAAAGACATCCAGATGGCTAACAGACTCATGAAAAGATGATCAAAATCACTCATCATCAGGGAAATACAAATCAAAACTAATGAGATAACACCTCACACCTGTCAGAATGGCTAAAATTAACAACACAGGAAACAACAGATGTCAGAGGGGGTGCAGAGAAAGGGGAAAGCAAAATGGTGCAGCCACTCTTCTGGAAAACAGTATGGAAGTTCCCCAAGAAATTAAAAATAGAGCTGCCTTATAATCCAGCAATTGTGCTACTAGGTATTTACTCAAAGGATACAAAAACCAATATTACACTATATGTTAACTAATGGAAATTTAAATTAAAACTTGAATCATTAGAAAAAAAATGTATCTTTCTAGTGTTTTCAGTTTTTACTATAGAAAAATGTATCATACTGTTGATTTATCAATTTAAATGAATATAAATTTTATATCCCATGCATAATTAAGCAGAATGTTTTTTCAGAGTCATATTTTCAATTATCCATATTAATATAGACTCGCTTTGTATGTTTATGTTCTGTATAATATCCCATTATATATATATACACACACACACCTATATATACACACACACATATACATCTACATATATATACACATATATACCCATATATGTACATATACATATACATATATATGTGTGTTTACCCTACTGATAGACTTACAATTTTTCTCAAATGTTGGCTATAACAGTTCTCCCTGGAAAAATATTTTTCCATTCCTTTGTTCCCAATGATTTTGGATCATTTTGAGTACATGCCTTATAAACAGAATGAAACTGAATTATATTTTTAGTGTAATTAGATACACTTTTCCTTAGTAGCTTATTTAAATGTCTTCATTTATTTTGATATCTAACATGTTAATTTCTATCTTCTATTTAGCATATTTGTTTTTCTTTGCCCTCTTTTTCTCCATTCCTAGCTTCGGTTTTCCCATGTATTGGTTTAAATGTTGTAGTCTTTTTCATTTACCATCAATTTTTTTAAGGTTCATACTTAACAATGAAGTAATCAATATCTTCCTTCTCTCAAATGCTGTAAATATCATTTTCAAATGCTCTCTGAGGTTCCTAACTCTGCCTTTCATATTGTTTCAGAAATTTCATATTTTTAAATCCCCCAACTTAGAACTCTTATAGTCAACATTTAGATAGGTTTATGAACATGATAATATTTGCTTCCTGGATTACTTTGTTTATCATTGTCTCACAGAGAGAAAGACAGAATTTAACATTAAAGACATTCCTGGAAGAACCATTATAGGAACTAATGCTTTTTGGGAAAAAAAAAAATAGGAAATAAGAAGTTGCAAGACGGGATGGTGAATGAAGAAATTGTTTAAGGTGGATTCATTTTTTAACTTAAAATTGTTGTTAAAATTTTACTTTTTATTTTATTGGGGTCTTTAGCAAATGTGTCCAGAGCATTTCCTGGCTTTTGAAATTTATTGGGATTGTTTGTGGCTTCTCTGCCACATATCTTGTCTTTCCAGATTCATTCTTAACCTCCTCCCTTCTACTTTCTGTCTCACATGTCTGGCCTTTATGGAATTGCATCAAGGGATTTCTTAGTTTCCTGGCTTCTAGTTGGTTTTGTCCAATGGGAAGCCACAGCAGGGGGATGGAGAAGGAGAGAAGAACAAAAGTGGGGTGTTTATTACCCCGTTACTCTTCTGAGTTTATAACATCTCTCCTCTGCTGTCCTCTTGTGCCTATTGTCTCCAGCCCTGGGTTACCGTGGCCTTCCTTCAGGTCCTACACCCACCTTTGTGAATAGTCACTTTGTAAATAAAGTCTCCTTAAATTATTATAATTTGAGTGTGGTATTTACTTCTGTTTGGATAAATACCCAGTAATCCTTTTGGCAGCTTTTTTCAGGTGTGTGGATACAAAGAAAGTGTATTTGTGATAGAACACAAACATCAAAGATGTATAAATAACATTCAACCTTACTAAATTATTCAAATCTTTTGTATCTTTTTATCCATTTAATCTATTATGCTCAAAGACCAGTAGGTCTATGTTTAAATCTCTCTGTACATTTATGTATTTGTCCATTTCTCCTTGAATTTCCAACTGTCTTAAAAATAAACATTACTATATGTTTAAATATACCGTCCATATTTATAAATCTTTGTTATGAATATTACTGTTTGACTTTCTCATTTTAATTTCCCATGGCTATGTTATTTATGTATTAATAGTTATATATATATATATATATTTTTCTTCTTTTGACTCACATGTATTTTCCTCTTTAAAATTTAAATTTTAGTTAACATACAGTGCAATATTGGTTTCAGGAGTAGAATTCAGTGATTCATCATTTATATACAACACCCAGTGCTCATCTTAACAAGTGACCTCCTTAATACCTATCACCCAAACTATGGAGAGTACCCAAATGTCCATCAACTGATGAATGGATAAAGAAGATATGATATTTTCCCTACCTCTTGAGTTTTAAAATCTTGCTTAGATTTGTCTAAGTAACACACAATCTGATATCCTTTGCTTCTTTAACAGTAACAAAACAGACTCATACATATGGCTTCCGTGCTCTGGTACTGTTCTAAGGGTTTTTCTTATTTAAACTAACTGAATCACGGGGCACCTGAGTAGCTCAGTCAATTAAGCCTCTGACTTGTGATTTCAGCTCAGGTCATGATCTCTCAGTGTGTGAGTTCAAGCCCCATGTTGGGCTCTGCGCTGACAGTGCAAAGCCTGCTTAGGATTCTCTCTCTCTACCCCTCTCTCTCTACCCCTCCACCACTCACGTTGTCTCTGTCTCTCTCAAAATAAGTAAATAAAAACAATTTGTTTAACTAACTTAATCATCAGTATGGCCCTATGGGTTGGTATATTATAATCCCCCTTTTATACATGAGGAAACTCAAGCCCAGAGTTCTGAAACACTGTCAAACACAAGCAAGGATGATGCTAGGTTTACAGTCTCAGATGATCTGTCTCCAGAGTCTGTGTTCTTAGCCCCATACTATACTGCTGCTCATAATAGCAAACTTAAATCATCTGGTAGCATATCTGACTTATACTAATAATATAGTCTTAACTTTTCGTTTAGTGAATAAAGACAAAAAAATGATACAGTATTTTACTTCCTGTTATTTAAGATGAGGGATTTGGTGTGTTCTCTCTCTCTCTCTCTCTCTCTCTCTCTCTCTCATTTTGAGACTATGTGAATTTAATGTGGGCTTATAGTAGCAGAGAATAATTATTATTAATAATATAATGTTAAATATAATATTTAAATATCTTTTTCCAGAGTATTTTGATTTTGCTTTCCTCAATTTTTTCAGTCACAGGTATTTCCTATTACAAAGTATCGATATTTACATTTTTTTAAGTTTATTTATTTATTTTGAGAAAGAGTGAAGGCATGAGTGGGGGAGGAACAGAGAGAGAGGGAGACAGAGAATCCCAAGTAGGCTCTACACCATTGGCACAGAACTCACAAACCGAACTGAGACATCATGATCTGAGCTAAATTCAGGAGTCAGACGCTTAACCAACTGAGCCACCCAGGCACCCCAGATATTTACATATTTTTGATGCCTATCTCCCATATATTCTTTTAATAGGACTTTTCAGAATTCTTATTTCATCTTTCTTATAGCTTGATTATGTGTGTATGTAAATATGTCTATATTCATAGTCTGTATCCATACCTATATATTTACATCTAATACTATTGGAAAATATATTAATATAGATATACATATAGGAATATGTATATATATTCTTATCCCCTACATATTTAACAATGAATTCCCATTGACTGTCACATATAAACTATAGGAGAATAAATATAGAATTCTCAGCTTATGAACACAAAACTCTTCATCAAACCAATGTTTTCTTCCAGCATTCACAGTTGGAGGAGGAAAGTCTAACATAAATCAAGGTTTTGTTTTTTGTTTTGTTTTTTGTTTTTTGGGTTTTTTTTTTTTTGCATGCATTTTTATTTGGAAGATTTTATCCATGTAAAATTTTACTGTAATTTTTCAAGTACTAAAGAATTGTGGGTTTTATTATCTTAATTATGTTAGAAAAAAAAACTTTTCTGCATTAAAACCTCAGTTCCCTTTTCATATCAGGAGAGCTTTTGCATGCTTCTACTTAATTTTTTCTGAATTATTTTTTAAAGATCTTATTTTAAAGGCTTGTTTTTATATTTCTAATTTTCTTATAACCTTGCTTGTTTATTGATAACACACAAAGTTTTGTGTCTTTGTGTGTGTGTGCAACTTGTGCCCATATGTTTGTAAGTGAGCTGTGACCCTTGATCCAACCTTGGCTCCCTTGCATCTTAATAGGTTCAGTGAATCTGATACTATAAATGCACATGACATGAACATAGCAGATTGCAAATTCTGACAGTTTTGACTAGGTATGTCAACATATCCTTATTCAGAATGAATAGATAATAAAACTTGTGTACATAGAGACAGAAATCTCTACGATGGCCATTAACAAACTACCAGGCTAGACAAAGAATCAGTAGCTGTGAAAAACTTAAATTTTGCTCCAGTGTTTGAAATTACTTTTTCAGCTCCTGAAATATCATACAGAAGTTATTAATACCGAAGATGGCAGTCATAGATCACGATATAGGAAACCACTAACATAGCATGATTAATTGTCTTTAATATATACACTTACATTTCAATTTATACCAAGTTGCAAATGAAAGTCTGTAATAAATGCAGATCGTGGAGAAAATGCTGATTGAGCTCAGTAAGTAGCTTTTGTGCTTTTAATCTTGTTTACCATGTCATGCTAAATATATTGGAGCCATAAAAATGATTGGGTATGACATTACATAAAAGAGACTTAATCAAATACTAAACATTTAACTTAATTAATTTTATAATTTTCATATATATATTTGCCTAAGAGACTAAATATAATCAAGTATACAAAATTTAGAGATTTTTTTTGTTGAGAAAATAATGTTGTCTCTACCTGAAAAATGCTATTATTTTACTAAAAAATGAATTGCTGTTCAATGTGTGCCCTGCCCAGTGGTCTCTGCTATAAATTTTTGTAACCTTTGAAACTGGTATATACAAAGATGAACGCTATACTTTCAAAGTATTCTTGGATTTTTTCCCCTCATCTTAAGTCCATGTACCTATATCCCTTAGACCTAAATTGGTATTTTAGTTACCCCATTTATACTTATCAGATTCTCCCTCCTACAAATGTCTTCCCAACCATCCAGTTTCTATACATTATGAAATTCTAGATCAAGCCACACTGCCTCCAGGAAGCTGCCCACCATTACTCAATGTCCTCTTTTACATCTGAACAATATCGCTCATCTATTCCACGTCATTTAGCATAAAATAACAGGCTGTGGTATTGCAGCAGTAATACATACAAAGTTATTTAACAAAATCTTGATTGATAATCTGTTATTTTTAGGCAAGACGTTGAGTGTTTGTGCAAAAGTAATTGTAATGATGAATCCAAGAACCCAATCTAGAGAAAGATAATTGATAATATTACTTATTAGAGTCAATGCATTTGAGTTCTAAATCAGGTAGAAAGATTATCACAGAGAGACACTGTTCAAATGAGCAAGAAGAATGAAAATGGATGGTCTTAATTTTTGGTTGGCACAATTCTTGGTTATACTGATATCCAGGATGGGACCATGGGGTGAGAGCCTGAGATAGAGTAACAGTGGTATATTAAGGTCAGAGTCCAAGATGGGTTACCCCTAAGGATGATCATGTTTTCAAGCACCGTACCTGATGGCCAAGAGGATAGGATCTGTTCTGATATTCTACTATACTCTATGCTAGGATTTGGTTATGAAAAATGTGAATTTTTTTTCCCTTTGTGAGTGAGGTTTCCCTAATACACGTCTATAGAAAGTATTTTCTCTGTGCTATTTTCAAGAAACTATACCTTTTTGTGTTAAAACCATAATGGATGGATGTTTCCTTAGTCTTGAACTGTTTTTAGCATGCTGAGCTCTTTCCTGTTGTTTTTGTACTATACTAATTCTGAAATGTATGTTCCACTCCCTCTTATAGGAAGAATTCTTGATCTAGTTACATTTTAAAAATGCATTTTCTCCATAGTATTAAGTCTTGACATATTCTGTGTTACCCCTTTTAATATTCCTTTGGCAGTAGTAGTTCACAGATTTTGCCATTTAATCACTGCATCCCATCTATCATGAGGATTAAACTTGCTCTACTGAATAGTCTCACTGTTTTCTCCAAGCGACACCAAAAATTGCACTGAATTATTCTGGTCAACAAGATCTCATCAAGTTACCAAAATTCTTTATCATTTTTAGTATCATTACTTTCTGTAATACTGATGCTTTTTATGGCTTCAATTTGGGATAACTATCAGGAAACATATTTGATAAAACTAAGATAGTCAAAGACATAAGAAACAAAATGAAAAAAATCTTCTGAATTAAGAAGAAAATGATAGCTATACTTCCGGTAAGGAAATTAAATATAATGAAAATACAGCTCACTAAATTATCCTTCTGAAAAACAAATCTGATTAAGTTACACCACTAATTTTAAAAAGTACAATTATTCAATTATTCCCTATTGCCTAGAGCAGTTCTGTGTGTGTGCATACATGCACGCACACATATATTTTTGTCACATATTTATATTAGTAAAACAATTTTTTGAGTTTATTTATTTTGAGAGGATGCATGGGGGGGGGAGGGAGAGAGAGAGAGAGAAAGAGAGAGAGAGAATCCCAAGCAGGCTCTGCACTATCAGTGCAGAACCATGAGATCGTGACCTGAGCTGAAATCAAGAGTCAGAAGCTCAACTGACTGAGCCAACTATGTGTCCCTAGTAAAACAATATTGAGGAAACATTTATATATGTATTTATAATTAAACCATAGTTCTTTTATTCTACAAATATATACAATAATGTACATATATAACTGGAATTTTTAAAGAAAAAGAGACATACAAGTGAAAACCTCCTAAAAAACAAAAAGAACAAATGAAAACCATCTACTTTCCCTCACATTCTAGGGGTTCATTTTGCATAACCCTTGGCATAGAAACAGTCTCCTTGGGCAACCATGGACACAGAGCAGGGGTCAGCAAACTATGGTTTGAAGTAAAAAACTCATCACCTGTTTTTGTAAATAAAGTTATATTGACACACAGCCATGCCCGTTTGCTTACATATTGTCTGTGGCCACTTTCACACTACAATAGTTATACTTGTCATGAAATTATAGGTTCCACAAAGTCCTGACCTTACTTCTAAATAAAGGTTCTATTATTTTTTTGTTTTGTTAGCTCTGCCACTCAATTTTCAAATATCTATAGTTTTAGCCTTTGATTATTCCTGTTTTCATAGTAGATCCTATGTTTTTATACAACTTACAGCTTTAAGCATGTTTTTCCCTTTGCTTACAAGCCTTCACGAAGCTCTTTTTAATTCTTCATACCATTCCTTATTTTATAAAATGCCTTTTCCCTGTGCCTTTGTGGGGCTATCAATTACAAACAAACATTTGTCACTCTCATTGGATAGAAGACCTAACGTAGGCAAATGGGACTGCCTCTCAGGAATTTGAATCTCAAGTAGAAACTCAGAGAATGCAGTTGGGGTAGTTATTCAATAGCAATGTTTTAATGGGATAGTTCACAAAATCCCACTGCTTAGTTTTCTGCAAATGACTTTATATTAGTCACATAATCTGGTCTAAATGGACTGCCTTTGATTTTATAAGATATGTAATATCCTTCTAATACATTTATGTTTTGCTTAAACTAGTCCTGATGTAACATTATTTGTAAGTGTGATAAAGTCTATCCAGGATCCCACTTGCTCATTAGAAAGTACCCAAATTCTTGCAAGAAAAGTTATGAATATTAATAACCAAAAAATGGAAATTTTTTATAGTCTTTAAAAAGCTTATGCTGAAAACAGCATAGACCATGGGTTAGCAAACTTTTTCTGTAAAGGGGCAGATAGTAAATATTTTCAGTGTTGCAGGCTACACAGTGTTACAACTACTCAACTCTGCCCTTATAGCACAAAAGCATCCATAGTGTATAAATAAAAAAGCATAGCTGTATTCCAATAAACCTGTATTTACAAAACCAGGCAACATCTGATAGTTAGTGATCCCTTGTATAAAAGGACATTTATACACACCTATGGGCTTCTATAGCTGAGGGAGCAACTGGCATGCATAGTTTTTTTTTTTTAATGAACGTTTTATTTATTTTTGATAGACAGAGCATAAGTGGGGGAGGGGCAGAGAGAGAGGAAGACAAAGAATCAGAAGCAGATTCCAGGCTCTGAGCTGTCAGCACAGAGCCCCACGCAGGGCTCCAACTCACGAACTGCAAGATTATGAACTAAGCCAAAGTCAGACACTTAACTGACAAAGCCACCCAGGTGCCCCAATAGTTTGAATATTATAGCTCATTTATTGATTGAGCGCCTATTTTTGAGCCCCCATTCTGCATTCAGAAATGAATCCAAACTCTCAGCTTCCTATAATTAGTTCTAGAGGCAAAGCTCTATGTCCTGTAGCATTATCCAATTTAAAGTAATTTCTGAGTTGAGGCAGTGGAGAATTGGCTTTTAGATCCCAAATGTATATAATATATAACCCAATGGCAATAAAAATCTATGTTCTGGTTTCCAAGTGTGCATAACCGATGACATGGTAACAGTAGAAATCTGTGTTCTGATTTCCCTTTGGAAGTTTGAATGTGCATGTCCCAGAATCTATGTTCAGATCCATTTGAACTAAGCCCAAGGCCACCTTCTCCTTTAATCTATCAGATGTTTACTTTGCTTGTGTTCTGGTTCATTTGTTGCCTTTTTATATCTGCATATTCAAACCTAACACAATTTCTGTGTGGTATCATCTTGAAACGTACTGTTGTTAACTGTCAAGTTCTCATAGTTGACAGTCCTTTTTGAGCCAAGAAAACACCAGTTGCAATTGAGCCTTGAAATTTTATTAAGCCTTGTGATTTGCTAGTATACTTGGAGAACACTCCTATTACAGTTGGTTTTATGTTATAATCTTGCCATTCAAATTGTGAGTAAGAACAGACGCAGAGAAAGATATATTGAGGGTCAAAATGAGGGAAGGAGTAATTGCTTTCATCTCCATTTCAGAACCCTGTATCAGTAAGAATTGTAAACAAAGAGGTTTCAGCCTCTAGGAAGTCAGAATGAGAAGCTTCTGCTTTGGATGTGCAAATACAGTCCTCGCTTGCTTTAAAGACAAATAAATTAATAGCAACCACAACTGCAAAATTAAGTATATATTTTTGATGCTTTCTACCATCATCATTATCTTCTGACAAAAAAGTCCCCCAGTTCTGTTTATTTCTCTGCTGCTCCTTCGGGATTTGCTGTCTTTGGACAGCATACGTACAGATTACAAATTCTCCATTTATCATATTGTCCTGTTGGACTTACAGCTTTAATATTTTAAAGATAATCTTTGTTTCCAGCAGTTTGTGAGAGGAGTAGTTATACATGTGCACCACTGGATTCAAGCCAGTCACCTAAATGTTTATCTGTCTTCCTTGGGCATAGAGATCAGTGTCATTGCTAAAAGAAAAAAAATGATATGTCTTCTCTTGTGAAAAAGGCGATTAATTGCCCTCCAGAATTTCCTGTCAGGTGTAAATAAGAACAGGATCAACCCAGGAAAAATGAAAAATTTAAAGTAATGTCTCTCCTTCATTTTATAAATAACCAATTTATGCTTTGGTGTTCCCTAGTTGTTTTTTCTTCATTATTTGTATTTAAAATGGTTTTTTTTTTTTTAATTTTTTTTTTCAACGTTTTTAATTTATTTTTGGGACAGAGAGAGACAGAGCATGAACGGGGGAGGGGCAGAGAGAGAGGGAAACACAGAATCGGAAACAGGCTCCAGGCTCCGAGCCATCAGCCCAGAGCCTGACGCGGGGCTCGAACTCACGGACCGCGAGATCGTGACCTGGCTGAAGTCGGACGCTTAACCGACTGCGCCACCCAGGCGCCCCTAATATGTTTTTTTAACTTTGATATAAAAGAGCCACGATTGAAATAAAATTTTAGTATATTTTTAACATTCCTTTTTTTCCCCCACAAATAAGCTCTAAACAAAAAATCCCTATAAGCCAAAAGAGAAAGAACAAAGCCACTGCATTGCACCTGAAAGTAAATTACGTAATTACAGTTAATTGCTCTAAAAAGTAAAGGAAGTGCTTAATTTGTTTAAAATAACATGTGTAGCCACATTCTAAGTGTCATTTCTTACAGGGGGCATTGAATTTAGTTATTATTGATACCGTAAGAATCAGTAATTAGAACTTAAGGAAAACCCCAGAATGGTTGTAGCCATGCTAACATAATACTGCAAACAGCCTTATAATTACATAGCTTACATTCAGGTTAATTGTGCTACAGACGTTGGCTTGGTTGCTCTACTGTGAAGTTGACACCTACAATAAACATTGCATGAATCAGGTTGTTACTTAATATGCACCATAGATTCAAAACTACTCCATACTGGTTTATTAAATGTTTCTTTAGTATGTTAAGCTTTGTTGTCATCAGGAAGAATTTTCCTTTTTCCTCACTTTAATGCAACTAATGTTTTCTATATGAAAGAGAGAAAGAGAGAGAGAGCGTGCACAATGGGGACGATGGGTAGAAGGGGAGAGAGAATCTCAATCAGGCTTTACACTGAGCATGAAGCCCAATGAGGGGCTCAGTCCCATGACCTTGGGATCATGACCTGAGCAGAAATCAAGAGCCGGATGCACAACTGACTGAGCCACCCAGGCGTCCCACTGTTGTTTTATTCTAAAAACACTAGTTTAAAAACCCAGTGTTTTTAGAATAAAAAATTATAGAACTTAAAGTTTACTTAAATAAAAAATTATAGAACTATTACGCAAGATGGCGCACCTGGGTGGCTCAGTCGGTTGACCGTCCGGCTTCAGCTCAGGTCATGATCTCACGGTTTGTGAGTTTGAGCCACACATCAGGCTCTGTGCTGACAGCTCAGACCCTGGAGCTTGCTTCAGATTCTGTGGTCTCCCTCCCTCTCTGCCCCTCCCCCATTCATGCTCATGAGCTCTCTCTCTCTCTCAAAAATAAACATAAAAAAATATTACTCAAGAGATTTTTTTCAATGTTTATTATTGAGAGAAACATTGTGTGAGGAGGGGAGGAGCAGAGAGAGAGGAAGCTGTCAGCACAAAGCCCCATGCAGGGCTCGAACCCATGAACTGTTAGATCGTGACCTGTGCTTAAGTTGGACACTTAACCAACTGAGCCACCCAGGCACCCCAACAGATGTTTCATAAAGAGAAAAAAAAACTTGTGAGATGTTAGAAATCAAGATCTGATTGTTAAAAAGGTAAGTAGAAAGACTTACTGCAATCATTGGATCTGAAGGCTGTAAGTGGACCATTATACATTATAACAGGAAGGTCACTGAAGAGTTTCCTGGAATAAGAGAGGACTTTACTAGGAGATAGTAATGCTTACACAGTAGAAATGAAGTATATGACTACATTTGCTTGTGTGTGTTTATGTGTGTGTTTCAAAATGCTTTCTGAATTTTTTTTTTACATTTTATTTATTTTTGAGAGAAAGAGAGACAGAGCACAAGTTGGGGAGGGGCAGAGAGAGAGAGAGGGAGACACAGCATCCGAAAGAGGCTCCAGACTCTGAGCTGTCAGCACAGAGCCCAACGCGGGCTCAAACTCACAAACCACAGGCTCAAATTCACAAACCTGAGCCGAAGTCGGTCGCTTAACTGACAGAGCCATCCAGGGGCCCTTCAAAATGCTTTCTTTATCTGGGGAATTATAAAACTGGGCAAAAAAGAATTAGACCCATTAATTTCACAGAAGTAGTTGTATCTCAGACTAGTGAAGCAGCACATAAGAGTTGAGAACAATCTCTAATAAGGAAAGTATCTAAATAATACTGGTTAACTTTACTCCAGGACTGTAGGTTTTATTATTTGAAGAACTTATCGATTTAGAATGAAAAAAGCTATTACTATTTATTGGAGAAACATGTGTGTTTCTGTGTGTGTGTGTGTGTGTGTGTGTATACACACACACATATATATGCGCGCACGCGTGCATAGTCGAGTTGGCACAGACGTTTACTCGGCGATCTTGGAAACTGAACTCTTCTTCATGGAATCATTAATGATATGTTTATACACATGAATACAGGTAATGCATATATGTTATTTTAACAATACTATAAAAACCTACTTGTCTAACCTTCATTGTTTGAAATACAAATAGGCACCTCTTTGAGGATGTCCCTTGAGGCTGTTTTGGTTTTCAAATAATTCATAATTCAATAGTTACAATTCCATGTAGATCACAGGGTATCACAGCTCACTTGCTGTAATATGGGCATGTGAATTAAAGCAAGTATGAAAGGAAAGGTGTCTGAAAGAAGGAACATTCTGATGACATGCCCATGGTGACACAGCATGTAGGTAATTAACAAGTCAAATAGGAGAGAAACAATCATAGGTTATTGGATGTAAGATAAAATGTTAAATTTGAAAACACAATGACGAATTTCCATAATGTGGTTTTTGTTTCTGTTATTTCAAACTCCCAGTGGAACCTCCATAGATTCTCCTTTTCCTTTAATGTGTACTCTTTGCCCATCTAAAATAAATCTTCTGTAAGTTTAATGGACTTATGCTTTAAATTTTTTTTCGTCTTTTACTGTAATATCTAATGCTGTCATAATGGAAATTTTATACATATTTCATATATGTATACATATGTATATACGCCATCTTTCTTAATTTTTATGGTGGGTAACAACAGTTTCCTTTATCTTTACTGACCAGAACTAGCTGTTCTGTGCACTTAACCAAGAAGAATCCTTAGTGAAATCTTTTGTCTCTTTATGACCGTTCAGGGTCTGGTGTGTGTGTGTGTGTGTGTGTGTGTGTGTGTGTGTGTGTGTGTGTTTACAGTGACCCAGTTGACAAAATTATAGAGCAAAGACAGACTTCACAAGATTTTTAACAACACCCCCCCAGATACTAACAAGTTCAGTAGAAGGAACATCACGGAGTTTAGAATTTACACCCAACTCTATAAGAACTATTTAAAGGTTAGGTGCTCTGTATTCCTCATGGAAAATGCATCAAAAGAAATTTTACACACTGATTCTCTTGAAATTTCTCTAGAGTAAGTTGAATTTATTCTTTGCATTAAGTAAAAAATAAATTGATAATTGGACTTTCTTTATAAAACATGATTTTTCCTATATGGCTGAACACAAAGGTTCTTTCAGTTATTCATAATATATTAGTTAATATTGCTAGAATTTTAAGGTTCTATCGATGGCTGTTTGGCTAGACAGGTAACTGAATACACTGATGGCTAGGCCATTAATTATTTCAAATCTATACACTGACAGTATCATAGCATGTCAGTTTCAGCTATGTAGAACTGTGTTTGTTCACAACTCTCTGAAACATGGTTGGCCAGCTATCTTTGGTTAACGACATTTTATTGCCGAGTTTCAAGGAGCAGGAGTTTGCCGTGTTTGTTTTCTAAGATTCTATTCAGATAGGAGTCACATAGAAGACCCACTTCTGTCAGTTACTCAGTAGATAACTGCACTATTGGTCCCAATTGTTTATTATTCCCTTTGTCCATGGCCTTTTGCATATGTATTTGCATGTATGTGCATCATGGCTGGGACATACTTCTCACTCCTTGATTTTTGGATGGTCTACACAGAGTGGACAGAAATGACCATCTTCCAGTTCTGAGTGAAGACGTTTTATATTTCTATTTGCACACCTGTGCCTCTGCCGTTGCCAGAAAACAAACAAATGAAGGGGGGAAAAGCCTAGGTTAATTTGCTAATTTTAGGGAGAGGATGGACTTATGAAGTAGAGCCAATGTCCCAGCTCAGCCTAGCCAAGATTTGCTGACACCTCTCTCCAACCCCATGCCAATTCCTAGTTACAGGAGCAAGCCTACCAAAATTATCAGTGCAACCAGGTGAGCCAACCGTTAGCCCACGAGTAGCTCTAGGACAGTAAAGTATTATTAATTTAATACTTTATGTTTTGGTGTAGTTTGTTACATAGTATTTTTGTGGCATGGCAAAATGGTGGTCTGAATAACAAATTGTCTATACCATCCATTTGTCTGTAAATCCATTTATTTTTTGATCTATTAACTATTCTATCTGTACAGAATGTAAGATTAATAAAGTATCTTTGTTTTGTTGTTGTATTATGAATACTTAAGCATTGCACATAACATGTACATAATAAATATTTGTGTTATGGATATAACAGCATAAAAATAATTTTCCAATTTTAGAGGAACAAAAAGATAAGTGCCCTCCCAAGACTAACAAATAAGGCTAAAGACTTTTAAAAGCAGTTGAAATTTACCAGAATTAAAGTAGGAGGAAGTCAATATAAGAAATTTGGATGGAAATTTCGACAGTGGGTGCCTATTTTTGTTGATGCTGAGATATCTTACAACAGCGAAAAGCACTAGGAACAAAACAAACAAACATGCTTCTTAAAAGTGAAGGGAACACGCCTAGATGCAAAAATGCACCTTTGTTTGCAGTTGCACGTTGGAGCACTGCAGAGACCATGTTTCAGCAGAAGCCAGAGGACACAATTTGGTTTGAAAAAGAAACAGAAACAGAGTTCCAAGAAGACATACAACGCCAAGGCACACAGGCAAGTGGAAGTCTATCATATACACCTGAGGGAAACAATTGTGAAAACTAACTTGCCTCTGTATGTTGAACCACATTAACTATGTTCTATCAATTTAAACCTGTAAAGGTGGCAATTTCTTGTGGTTCAGACTGATACATGGCCCTGTCTCCATTCTCTACTCAAATTCATGGAGTGTGGTAAATTAAAAAAAGAAGGAGAAGGAGGAGGAGGAGGAGGAGGAGGAGGAGGAGGAGGAGGAGGAGAATTAGCACAGAATAACAAGATACTAGGAGAAGAAAATGGATAAATGGAGGAGAAAAAATTTTACTGAAAATTTAAGAATGGCCCTGTGTTAGATGTTTGCTATTTGCTCCTAATACATGATTCCTTCTTTCCTAATTTGCTAGGAATTCATGAAGGCTGATCTTTGCAAAGTTACTCAGCGGTTCTCTTTTGCTCCCTCAGATTGACTTCGGTCAGTGGGGTGGATGGGAGTACTGACAAGAGATCTATGGGTAAGCGATTAAGGTTAGGACATTTGTTCCCCAGCTTTCCTCCAGCCAGGACACTGGTGTGCTGTGTTTCTCCAATGAATGTTACATCTCCTGATAAGTAACCATCTCTTACAACTACTGTTGTTTCCTCTGACTTCCAGTAATTGTTTCTTCCCTTAAGGCCTCCATGAGATAATGTGTTTTCTTCCACTATTGTCAAGCTTTAGGTCCTTCACCATTTTTAGGCATTTGCTATAATAATCCTTTTATTAAACTTGCCTCATTAGTATTGTCTCCTTTCAGTAGATCATCTGTTTCTTACCAGCATTTTGATTACTACAATCACAAAGCAAGAAAGTGAAAACTCAGGAAAGACAGAGAAGGTAATGACATAAAAATTGGGAGAAATCTTGCAAGCATATTAAAAAACAGAGACAAAATGGAAAAAGCCAAAGAAATAATTGACATTGTGGAAAACTTGGTGAAAGGAATGGTAGATATAAATGACAAAATTAATCAACATCAATTTGAAAGAAAGTGTTAAGCTCTTAAATAGAAAATGATAAGATTTAGAGAATTTATCAAGGAGAAACTTATTTGCTTAGGTTTCATTCTGCCCACTCCCCCCATAATGAAATGGAGATACAGTACTTAAAATTAGAAATCAAGAAAACTTCTCTGAAATCAAAACAGTCTTAAATTTACATATTGAAAGGATACACTGTGCAACAAGGAAAATTGACACAGAATTGTCAATATCAAGGTATATCCTAAACATCAAAGATAAGGAAAGAATTCCTTGGGAAGCAAGGTCAAAAGATCAAGATTCTTTAATGAAGAAAAATAGAATTAGGCTAGCCTCAAAATTCCCCAAAACTTGTATACCAAAAGATACAGCAGCAAAATTACAAAACACTCAAGAGAAGAAAGTAGGACTATGGATTTCATATAGGGAAAACATACTTTTCAACTGTAAAGCCTGAACTTACATAAAGCTTGAAAATATTTTTTCCCCAAGAGTACTTCTTAAGTAGTCTATAAGAAGAACTTCAGTTAACTATGGAAAATCTCAAAAGATTATGTAAAGGATGAGGTTATGAGCATTAACTATATGAAACTGGAATAAAATCTAACATCTATCTCAGGTATAAGGTGAAGAAAAATGTAGAAGTGATAGGCTTCACAAGGCAGAAATGATTAAAAGAAAATGTAAGCAAAAAAGACAGGAAGTAGAATAAGTTCAATTGCTTCATCTAATGTAGCTAAAAATTAAGTAATATCATTGAAAGAACTGTTGGAGATACAAAGCTAAATAATAAAAGTTTTACTATTGACTAAAGCCAGATATAGTTAAGAGGGAAAAGAGAAAACAGTAGAGAAAATATAATAATATTATATTTTTTTCATGACAGATAATAAAGGACTATGGTTTAATATTAAGATATTATCATAAATATGACCACCATAATAAAATGCAAAGCTTCCTAAATATCAGGGAAATCATATTAAAAACACCAAAGCAGGCACACAGCTAAGGAAATCAATAAAATTAAAAAAAGAAATGTAATATCATATAAAATAACATGAAAACATAATTGGAAAAGCAAATAAGTATAAATGAGCTGAAATCATCCAGAGAAATAATTTCATATTAGTTTATAATGAAAAATTCTGTATCAAAAACATACCTAAAATCTATACAAAAAGCATACTTTGAATTGAAAAAATAAGCCAAATTACCCAAATGAATGAATACATGGAATTCTGGGGCTATATCAGAGAAAATAAAAGTAAATAAAATCGACCAAAATAGAATCTTATAATAAATCAATCTTTCAACTATGAAAGGAGAAATAGAATCACACAGGTGTTGATTTTAATTCTTTCTTTGAGAAAATCCAAATGGAAAACAACAGACGATAATAATGCAGTGCTGATTTATATATGTATATAAATTAGTATGTATAGACTGATATAGTTGTATGTGTATATAAATATATGTATATATCTTGTGTAAATATAAAATTTTATATGTAATATATATAAAACATGTACTCAAAAATTTGATGTTATAATTTTTCTTCAGAGTATATTAATAAAAATTGATCATATATTTGGCCAAAGATAAAGCTTCATTATCTATCAAGAGAAAATAAGTATAAAAACTATACTGTGACCATAGCTCAATAAAAATGAAAATCATGCAACCAGAAAATAAAATGTTATACTAACTATAAATTTTAATACTATATTTTTGGATAAATCCTGGTTCATGGGGTTAATATAAAACATCCGTATATAGAAAATCTAGAAAGTAGTGATGATGAATGTAGAACACTAAGAATTTATGACATTTGTCTAAAGGAATGCTTAGAGGAAAATGGATAGCCTTTACTACTTTAGAGCAATGCACAAACAGAAAAGAATGAAAAATTATTTAATATTAATTCAAATATTTAAAAGTTTTAAAATAAGGAACAAAATTTTTTAAAAGTCACTGAAACAGGATTTGGTGACTATGACAACAGAAAAACTAAAGCAGATCCTTTGAGGCCCTGAGATAGTGGGGTGCCTTGTGTATTAGAGGAACAAAAAGAAAATCCATGAGACTGGAGCAGTGAGAACAAGAAGGAAATCACAAAAGATGAGGTCAGAGAACTAACAGGAGGTGCAGACCACATAGGGTCTTGCAAGGTAATAGCAAAGTCTGGTTGTAGAATTGAGTGTAGGCTTCAGGGAAAAAAAACGAAGACTGGCACAAAAGTTAATGCGCTCATCCGGGGGAGAGATGAGGTGGCTTTGACCAGTGTGGGTTGCCAATGGGAGATGGGGAGCAGCAGTTGACTTCTGGATATATTTTGAAGTAGAGCCAATAGTATTTATTGTTGGAACGGATGTGAGAAAGGAAAAAAGGCAAAGGTGACATCACTTGCCTGAACAGGTAGAATGGAGTTGTCAGTGACTGAGATGAAGAAAACGAGTGATAGAGCTGGTGTGGGGAGAGATCAGGAGTTCAGTCTTAGACAAGTTCATTTTGAGATACCTATTATAGATCCAAGTGCAGGTGCCAATTAGGCAGTTAAATATATGGGTCCAGAATTAAGTGGAGCCATCTGGCCTCTAAAGGTGAACTTGGGAATTATCAGCTGAGATGTTAAATGCAAGAAGTAAAGGGGAAATGTTCAATTTTCACTTTGTGACTTTTTTCAGACTTCCATGTCTGAAATGAAAGAAATGAGGAAATTATTTTTGCCAAGGCAGTGCATGTTAATCCCTTGAATGGCAAGCTAATAGATTTGTATTTTATCTGCTAACCTATTGGATATGAATGTAAGGAAGTTCATGAACAAGGGAAGTACCACCACAATGAAGTTTGAAAGTGATTATTCTGGCAAATCTGAATACTATGTATGGATGAGGTGCAGAGAACACCAATAAGGCTTTGTGCTAAGGATACGGGGTAGAAAGAAAATCCAGGTTTAAGATTAACGTAGTGGAAATGGAGATGAATAACTTTTTCTTTTTTTCCCTGAAAGATTTAACTACACATGGATTCAAATGTGACCAATTTAAATGTGTTCAGATAACCTTCTTAAGTGAAATGAAGCTGGTTTCATTTAAAAGAGCCAGAGGCAATATGCTTATATTTGCAACAATCACAATAACAAAACATTTTTCCAGTGGAGCCAAACTTTAAAGAATATTCTTTCTATAATAGATACTGCCCCTTTAAGTAGCAGAAAACAGCTTTAGAGGATAATAGTTGTTATTATGATTGTCAGTCTATCTCAGATCTGCTATTCCGTATTTTGTCGCTTATAAAATAGTACTTTCAGCGTGAGAATTCTATTTATCTCAAGCCAGAGTGTCAAATCCCTGATGGATTGGAAAAGGATGATATCTGAGAAAGATAGAAATAGAGAGAGAGAAAGTGGGAGACAGAGACAGAGTTCAATGCCAAGAAAAAAAGAAAATTATGGTTATAGATCCCTTAAATCAATCCAATAGTATCTATCTTAATGTCCTAAGAAACCAATTAATAATTCTCTTTTATTTTTCATTAGGAAAAAAATTGTCAAACCAGTATGCAGAGATATCACATCTTTGATTTATTTTGATTGTTTGTGTGTAATGTCTGATAACATGTAGTTGGCGTGAGACTATCATTCCAGGCTTACATGTGTATCTTTATTAATCTCTCATTAGATCTTTGAGTTAGGAACAGTTAAAAGAATCAAAAGCCTTTGTAATTTTGTGAGTACTTTATAGTTTATTTTTACCCCAGACATACATATAATTTCCTTGATTGGTTAATTCATCTGTTAGGTCTCTCCAAATTTACAAAATTATATTTGAGGATATTCAATCAACAAAAATGCCATGAAGCGCCACCCTAAATATTTCAGAAGTATAAAATTTCCATTAAAAAAAGGTCCACTTATTTTTCCTGTGGAGAAGTCAGCAGTTCATCTCAGTAAAATCTTTGTCCACTCATTGGTTTGTCATTCAGTGAGGAAGATCAGTTATTGGGGTTGCTGGTATAATTCCTATACATTATCCAGGATGAGATTTTATTTTTGTCACTTGGTGTCAACAAAATATTGCTCTACAAGATGCTATTTCAAGAAATACAGAATAGTAAAATTTAATTACCTTTTCCAGTAAGGAGAGATTTAGGCCATGGGGAAGGAGAACAAAATACTCCTCAGGAAATAATATAAATGCCAAAGAATAGATCACTTTGATCAGAAGTTGGTAAGGGAAGTACATTTGGTGAATTGAAGAGCATGTTTGTGGCTGGAAGAAATAGGGGCTGGGAGATATTCCATAATCAACAATGAATTAAAGAGATTATGGAGGCTGTGGGAAGAGCTAGTCTAAAATAAGAATGGGCTTTGGAGTAAAACCACCTGAGAGAACCTTTGTGCCACTTTATTATCTATATTATTTGGAATAAGTTTAAAAATCTGACTCTCTTGGGGCACCTGGGTGGCTCAATCGGTTGAGCGACTTTGGCTCAGGTCATGATCTCTTGTTTCACTAGTTCGAGCCCCACATCAGTCTCTGTGCTGACAGCTCGGAGCCTGGAGCCTGGAGCCTGCTAAGGAGTCTGTGTCTCCGTCTCTCTCTCTCTCTCCCTCTCTCTTTCTCTCTCTCCTCCCCACTCATACTCTCTCTCTCTCTGTCTGTCTCCTCCCCACTCATTCTCTCTCTCTCTCTATCTCCTCCCCACTCATACTCTCTCTCTCTCTCTCTCTCTCTCTCTCAAAAATAAACATTAAATTTTTTTTTTAATCTCTCTTTTCTTCGTGACTGGGATCGTGGATGTCAGAGACTTCTTTAGGAGTTAAAAAAAAGCATAAAAGTATAAAACAAAGGACTGAACAGTGTCTGGAACACTTAGCAGTTTACTAAAAGTTTATTTTCTTTCTCAGTATAGAAAAAGAAGCAAGTAACAGATTATAGCAAAAAAAAGGCTTTTAAGTTTTGGCATATATATATATATATATATATATATCATATATATATGATACATATATATATTTTAAATATATGTATGCCTGTATATATATGACATATATATTTTAAAGCTCTACAGGAAGAATTTAACTGGCTTTGATATGAGTTATAGAAAATACAAATGGAATTCAACTACTCAGATACCATACAAAGACAAGAATAAAAACACTCAAATTGATGGACTTTTGGTACACTCCAAAAAGACACAGTTGATAGGAACAAAAATAAAAACAAAAGTTAAAAAATATTGGATACTGGTTCTAATTTACATAAGGATTATTATCATTGTAGATTTTTATTTTGCTCAGTAAGGAGCTTTACTGTTAATTTCACCATGTTCTTTGTTATCAAAATTTTGTAATTATCACCACTTTTGGTGGGGAGATTATAGAAAGACTTACTCTGGGAAACTGAAGATTTGGATTCTAGTTAATTTTTTTTTTCCCAGCAATCAGTGTATGATTTATTTTGTCTGGTCTTTGTTTCTGAATCCATAGAATTAACCATTTTTAACACTTCCAGTTCTAAAACCCTTTTTTGCTATAAGCAAATCTTAAGGCTGATTTTTAAAATTGGTTTTAATAACTATTTTCAGAGGGCTTTAAAATTTCCAGCTACCTTCTACTTCATCAGTCTCTTTCTAGTGTTTCTACTAATTAAAAATGGGCTGTGGCCCAGTGATTTAGTAGACACGCTCTTCAACAACATTTTTTCTTCAGAAGTGTGAATCTTTTTCATGTGACCGTGAGTCAGTGCCCATAGTAGGAGTATGTGTAGAAGATACACTACGGAGATAAATGTTTCAACTCTCTTCGACCCTGGAGCAAAATAAATGAGAGTAATAAAGTTCACCCCTTTGAGTTCTGCCTTGTTATCAAATATTCCCCAAATCATGAAGCCAATAAAAAAGAAATAGTCTGTCAGGGGAAAAACAACAACAAAAATTGTAGTTTTGCCCCTCAGGCATTTTCAGAAAACTTCAAGTCTAGATGTATGAATTAAATTACTTCTAAAAATTAGAAAATTCTATCAGCTCAGAAATATGTGACTATCTTAAGCAGAAAGTTAGACCTCTACCCCGAGAAAGATAGTTACTACATCATTGCATTTTTTTCTTCCTATTAAATGGGGAACAAATTTGACCTCATTTCTCATGTTTGAGTTTTTGAATTCAATTAGATTCACATAAGGAAAAAATAAATGAAAAATTAGAGTGACTCTTTGGGGGACTCCATGCTTCCCCTCACCAGGTGGAAAAAGATGAATGGCCATAGACCCGGTGAGTATGTTGTCTGGGATCAAAGGGCTAATGCTTAAGGAATATGGAAAGAATGGGGCGTCAGGGTGGCTCAGTGGGTTAAAATTCAGACTTGGCTCAGGTTCTGATCTCATGGCTTGTGGGTGGGGCATTGGGCTCTCTGCTGTCAGCACAGAGCCTGCTTTAGATCTTCTGTCTCCCTCATCTCTCTGCCCCTCCCCCACTCATGCTGGCTCTCATGATGAAAAATAAATAAACATAAAAAAAAAAAAAAAAAAAAAAGAATGAAGGCCAAAACTAAACTGCTACTGTGTCCTTTGCAAGGGTTGATCATCTCTATCTGCTGTCCTTCTTTCCTCTACCTCTACCTTTGATAGCAATTTTATGACTATTTTACTGAAATTTTTATTTTCTTGGGCCTCTCTTCTCCTACCACACTCGTCTCGTGTTTACTGGACGTACTCCCAGACTCCCTGATGTTGTTCCAGAAATTTGTGAGTCCATGCAAATTCCCATCATATTCTATGCCCTTCGTCTTCACATGGAAACTCCCCACCATCTCCCATTTACTCCTGCTCACAGTCTCCTGTCACCTTTCCAAACCCTTTCTTTTTTCAGTCCTCCTTATAAGGAAGAAAGAGGACTTCAACTTCCTTTCTACCTCATTTTCTCCGAGTCTATTAATCTGCATCTGCAGATTATCAGAATCAACAGTGGTCTACTCACACCATGGCTTATTCTCTTCATGTCTCCCCAGCAAAAGGGCTCCATGACCAGTGCTCCCTTTCTTCCTCTTCCTCAGTCCCTCCCTTTCTTCCTCGGTCCCTCTCTCCTCTTGATCCATCCCCTCAGACTTCTATTGATCACCTAATTCCATTTCTTGAATATCTCCCTTGAGTTGGAACTTCCCCTGCTTCTTCTGGTTTTTCCTCAATGACCAACTGCCTGGTCTACTCATATATCTTAGCCTTTCTCTTTAGCTTTCAATGTCCTATGTGCAGGTGTCCTCAGACATATAACTTAAGGCCTGTTATATCTTTCTTTTAAAATCTCCTCCCTAAAAAACTTATCCAAAATTCATAGCTTTCCTTATCTCTGCTTTGTGGATAATTCCCTTGTAAATTTATGTATTTAACTTTTGTTTCTATTTTGAGCCCTGTTGCCATATTCTCAAATAGCTACCTCATCAACTATGAATTCACAGTTTTTTCAACTTTTATTTTTGTAAGTGGTGCCTTCAAACACCTCCCTCCCACATACATACACTTGTCATCCTAATCAAAAGATCACAGCTATTATTCCTCTTTCCAGTCCTTACCTCCAAAAAATTACCTAGTTTTGTCAGTTTTTTTTAAGTTTATTTATTTATTTATTTTGAAGGAGAGAGAGGGAGCATGAGCAGGGGAGGGGCAGAGAGAGGGAGAGAGAGAATCCCATGCAGGCTCCACATTGAGCCGGATATGGGGCTTGAATTCACAAACTGTGAGATCATGAACGGAGTCAAAATCAAGAGTCAGAAACTTAACTGACTGAGCCACCCAGGTGCCCCAAGTTTTGTGAAGTCTGTCATACTGCCATTATGTTACCGATCTTTTGGAGACCTGAGAGAAGAAAATAGAAGAGAAAGAATTATACAAATTAATTCGCAGTTCTTCCTTGTCTGGTAATATGCTTCTCCTGCCTCCCCTGAGCATGCATGGGATGCTTACACTCCTCCTTACATCAAAAACCAGGTAGCTCTTCCCAAGGAACTTAAAGAGAAATTTTATACTGATATTTCACTTGCAATTTAAATTCACACCTTTTATTTATTTTCTGAAGGTGCCTATTCCTTGGTCAAGTAGAAAATATGTCCTTTACTCCTATTCTTAGAAATGTCCCAAGACAATTTTTGTTGACTTCTGTGGGTTTTTTTCCCCTGACTACATCTAACTGTAAACTTCACTATTTTCTGAGTTCCTCCTAAAGTGAATATAATAAGTAGCATTACAATTCATTACAGTAAGCTCACCTATAAGGAAATAACCACTTTTGAATCTAGATCCTTGTTTTGATTTCAGCTTTCTAAAATTGATAGATTTTACTATCTACTATCTACTATCTATCAATTTAAGCTATCCAACTATGTACTTCAAATTATGGTGTTACCAAGATGAAAACCTTGCTTCAAAGCAAGACAGAAAGGTAACAACTGAAATTCTCCAGCATATGCACTTGTTTTGTTGTTATGTAAGAGCATCTTATAGCTAAGATCCTCAGTAATGATTATTACAGTGTACATCTTCATTTAAATTCATCTCAAAATTCTATATTAGCATCCAAGTACTCTGATGTTGAATGCTCCTGGAATGCCTTCTTTTAAGGATTCACCATTTGATCCTACCCTACAGTTTACTTACTGCCACAAAGTGGAAATTATATTCAATTGAATGACTCTTTTATTCAATTCCAAGATATTTGTATAGCCAGATGAGCAGAATATAATGTTGTGGGGTGATACATATTAAAAATCTGCCACATAATTTTAGTTGTAAAAGCAGATTTTTATCTTCATACTAATCAAAAGCATTTTCAAGGCCCCTAATCTCACCCAGCAGTTTTAAACAGTTCTCTGACCTCTGCAGAGGTCAGAGAAGAGTTTACCTATTTTAACATTATAGAGTGGTATTAAATAAATAGGATGAAAAGTTTCTCCCAATGAGGTATAAATATTTTACTTTTCTTCTTGTTTAGGATGCTAAGATGTTTTTCTTACAAAAAACTTATTTTTTTAAATTGTATCCTTTTCACTTAAAAATGGTCCCAGTGTACAGGAAGTGTACCAGGCTCTAAGCTAGCTCCCAAGAATGCAAGGATTTTACAGCCCATGGGTGTTCTTAATATTTATAGCTTATTTTGCGTAGGAGATCATCATGGACCTGTACAAGGATAACTGAATACTCATGTTACCTACTATGACTTAACGTTCTCAGTTCTTTGTCTGATTTTGTGAGAAATGTTCATTTCTTTCACATGATTTACACCCACCATTGTCTGCGGCTACCACAGCCATTGATCCTTAGTGTTGTAGACTCTATAAAAGAAATTCCTTCTCGGCACTCTGGATGAGAAGGTGAATAGGTTGTATTAGATACCTTACTTCATCATAGGTCTTAGTAAGATCTACCAGAAAGGTAGACCTCAGAACCACCTCCCACAGTTATAGAAGCACAAGCCTCCATAAAATATATTTTATTTCAAGTGTCTCTGGCCAGTTTCAGACCGCTTTTATGAGTGACTTTCTGAGTGTCGAAGCAGTAATCCGATAGCATGGCTGCATGGACATGTAGCATGCTTTAGACAGAATCACTTTATCTAGAATCAATAGGACTTACAACCCCTACCTGATCTGAACTCAGAAAAACCACCTGAATATCTATTCAAAAATTACATTCACTGACCATCTCTTTCTCCCTGTAGGGCTGATATATGAACTGTGAGCCTTAAGTAATCAATTGTTTTTATGTTTAGGAAGTATCGTCTAGACTAGATCATCCAGCAGACCTCCTCTTTTGCTTGCCAGGGCTGTTATGATCATCTAGAATGCAAATACATTCGTAAGGTTGCTCACTTTGTTGATCATTAAAGGTACAATTAGTTCTCTATATCAAAGTGCACTCAAATTTCACACACTCTGCTTATGTATATATTCTGCATTTCCCTGATTTAAAAGTCAAAATTTCTATGTAGACACATAGAATTTTTATTTTTTGAATACATTAACCGTTTAATTCTGACCCAGTTGGCATACTTCTCTCCTTAGTCAAAAGCACAAAAATGTGCCTACAGCATTTTCCATAGATTTCGCTACATTATATATAGAGAGAAATGATTAATGTATTTTTTTTCAGAGTTTAATTTTTTTTAACTCAGATGCTAAGCAGTTATGACTCTTTCCAGGTTTTCCCCATATTTCTCAGAAATTCGTATCTGTCAAACTGAACATTTGATCTTTAATTTCTTGAGGCTATTTAATACTGACATATGTGCTAACTGACTATCTTTAGTTCTTCAGAGTTTGGCTTCATTCATTCCATCAAGTATTTTAAGAAGCTTGAAATGCTCCCAGGATCACTTATCTAAAGGGATTTAAAGAAAGACAATACTAGTAGGATTTTATTATATACCATCTGAAAGGAAAATTAATTTTGCCTCAGGTTTCAAATGCAAATGAGAACTCCATCATATAAAGAAGGCTTGTCTGAATAACCTAACTGAATTAATGGAGGAGAAATACTCAGATACTTTATGCAAAAAGATGTACTTTTGTTCAAATGATTAAAATTTAACATCTAAACTTTCCCCAATGCACTAGTCTAACAATGTTTCACTTTTTGTTTATATATTTATGATGTATTTCTTATAACATCCTAATGAAAATGATAAAATGACCCCATATTATCTCAAGATTTGACAGTAGAGTACATAGATTTAAATGAAGAATGGCAAGAGGTGACTTGGAGATATGAGGCAAGATCAATCTTAGATAATTGGAAATTATATTGCTTTTTTGTCAGTCTTACAATAATTCTTCCAAAGAGCCTATTTTGTGGGATAAACTACTCTTCCCACTTAATAATGTGACTCTATTATACTATAAATACCAAAATCTCCCTTAGAGTAACTGCTGGCAGAAACCTTCGACTATGAATAGGCATATTTTCCCCATCATTTTTATGCACAAATGCCTAACATCTGGCCAACATCAAAATGTGTAGCTTCTGGCAGCTTTGTACACCAAATGCAGTCAGAATGTTTTCTGAGCAGGTTCACTATACATGATCTGGGACACATGTTTGATATTATCTGGGAAAACAAAAACAATGAGTCAATGACTTGAGCTCTCCTTGACACTAAAAAAAAGTTTGGCTCCATAAACTGTTTCTGAGAAGAATATTTCACTTTGAGCATAGCAGCTAAAGGTTCCGTTATTAATGTAAATAAATGAGAGGGAAGAGGGAAGCCTTGATGATTGGCACGGTAAAAAATTAAACAGTCCAGGGACTGTCGATCAGAGTTGACTTTAGTAACTGGCTGGGAATGCAGACATTTGATCCAGCATACATGATTACCAGAATTCACACTGACCAATGTCCTCTCCTATAAAGCAGTTGCCCTCTGGGGAATTCGAGGTTTCCAATGACAGTTTTGGAATTTCCTAACTTTCTGGAAAGGGTTTTTGTAATAAATACTACCTGGATTTTAGAGTAAACTTAAGGCAGTTTCTTTTGTAAACACACACACACACACACACACACACACACACACACAGACAATTTCCCCTTTTTTAGCTAATGTAGAGATGTAAATAACTTAGAGTATGTCTGCTGATACCAGACTGCATATTCACCTTCATGCCAATATTTCAGGTCTCTGCAGAAACATGACAAATCTTCCTGAGCATAAGTTTTACTTAAGGGTAATAGCACATTAGTTTGAGCTTCAGAATAATTTCCCACAGGTGATTGGAAATGACATTTATCTACTAAAAATTTTTTTTATAAATGAGTAAAATTGTATTTTAAATCCTTTGGTTATTTTGATGTAAGTTTTTAGTAATAGTTCGCAAAAGATGATTTTCCAAAAGGAAAATGAGGATCATCTTTGCAAATTCCAGTCTAGATTAAGCTTCTAGACATGTTGCCACTAAGTGTCAGTTAATCAGAGCATGGACCAAGTGACACATGGGTGTTACCCTAACATTAATTTTGTTACTCATATGGAAACATATAAGAACAAACACAGACACACACACACACACACACACACACACACACACATACAAATTAATCATTCCTATTACTTCACCTGCCTGCTAGTGGACCAAATGTGGACCAAATCCACCTGCCTGCTAGTGGACCAAATCTAATGTTAGTTTGTTAAACTAAACCATGCCTCAAGATTTAAAAAACCTTAACCGTCCCCCAAATTAAAAAAAAATAATTAAGTGGAGTGAAAATATGATAATCACTGGCAATGTCTGTTTCCTACTGTCTAAAATTATACACTCTTATTAATAATACTCCATTATAGTAAAAACAACTTATCACATTAAAGTGATTTGTAAGATTGTTTATTATTCTTCATGATTTTCAGTAAAATAATTTTTCTACATAAGGAGAAGAATGAATTCTGGCCAATTCGACCCAGAATGGAAGGAATTAATGGAAAATAAAAATCTGATGATTCAAACCCACTTTGTTGTTCATAAATTGCAAATGAAGACTACAATGAGTTGTCGTTTTACGCCTGTTACACTGAAAAACAGTAAAAGCCTGACAACAAATGTCAGAAAGTATGCGAATCCATAGGATCTCTTCATTTTAGGATGAAGCAAACACACATAACCACACATAATTTTAGAAAAGTGAAGGGATTTTTGCTACCGAATGCCAGTGAGGTGACAAACGAGTAAGAGAGGTGGGAACATCTGCAAGATTTTCGTTTTTGTGTTTAATGGCGGTTTTATGAGTGTTTATATTATTATTGAAAACAAAAAGTGTAGGCAAATTTAAAAAGGACATTCATAAAAACGAGTCTGTTATTAATGAAAGACTCTTTTTAAGCTAATTCTGTGTATCTGAGTAAAACAAATATGTCAATCAATCATGCTGTAGCTCTGAGAAAACTTATGCCATATTCGTTTTCAATGGCATATAAATATATTGTGTGTCTTGTACCTGAATTTCATCTTGTTTGGCCTTGCTTTGTTTTCAGATTTTAATCACAAAGGAACAGATGATGGGGGAATAATTGAGTAAAATTCAGGAGAACTGTTCTAGTCTCTGCCTTAACAAATTAATTACCTTGCACTTCATTCCTCTAAGCTTTTGTTTCTTCATTTGGGATATTAATAAATCTAGAAAATAGTAAATTTCTTAAAGAAATATTTAAAAACTTTTTATGTGCCAGATATCATTTTAAGTAATAGACATACAGAGGTAACTATGTACCAAATTTCTGCACTCAAAATTTACAGTCTGGTGGAAGAAAAACCTCATTCCACATATCAAATACCTAATTATATGTAGCATTGCTTCTATGATCAGTGCTATGAAGGAGAAACAGAAGGAGCTGTGTTTATGATGTTATAGGATCACAGCACACTGGGGTGACTTGATATCATCCAGAAGATAAGGAAAGACTTCCTAGGAAGTGATGACCACATTGAGATTGCAAAGATGATGACAGGATTACCTAGGGAGGGAGAGAGAGAGGACTTCCTGCGAAGGAAATAGTGTAGGCAGGATGGACAGAAGGGCATGGCCCATCCCAGAGGGTGAGGCAAGCAGATATGGTTCTAACAGAGAGGGTGAGAGAGGGTAGGATATTAAAAGGGGCTGAAGAACAAAACAGGAATAGGCTGCAAAGGATTTATAAACTAAGCTAGAGTATTTTTATCTTAATCCCAAGTGGAATTCCATTTATGGTTGTAAGCAGAAGATGAAGGGCTTATACATATGCTTTCAACAGGGATGTCTGACCCAGGTGTAACGACTAGATTGGGGCTGGTCACGAATGCATGTGGGTGCAATCCCTATCAAAATACCAATAGCACTTTTCTCAAAACTATAATAAATAATACTAAAATCTATATGGAACCACAAGAGACCTTGTGTAGCCAAAGCAACCTTGAGAAAGAACAAAGCTGAAGGTATCACAATTCCAGGTTTGTATTATAAAGCTGTAATAACCCAAACAGTATGGTACGGGCACCAAAATACATATATAGATCAATGGAACAGAATAGCCCAGAAATTAATCCACACTTATGGTCAATTAATCTACAACAAGAATATACAATCGGGAAAAGACAGTATTTGCAAAAAATGATTATGAGAAAAGTGAACAGCTACATGTAAAAGCATAAAATTGGATCACTTTCTTACAGCCATACACAAAAAGTCAAAATAGATTAAAGACCTAAATGTTAATACCTGAAACCTTAAAAATCCTAGAAGAAAACACAGACAGTAATTTCTCTGACATTGGCCATAGTAACATTTTTCTAGATAGATCTCCTAAGACAAGGGAAACAAAAGCAAAAATAAACTATTTGGACTACATCAAAATAAAAAGCTTTTACATGCAAAGGAAACCATCAACAAAACAAAAGTCCAACCTGCTGAAAGGGAGAATGTATCTGCAAATGATATATCCAAAAGGGGTCAATGTCCAAAATATTTAAAGAACTTATACAACTCGATACCAAAAACAAACAAAAAATCCAATGAAATAAGAGGGCAGAGGACCTAAATAGAAATGTTTTCAAAGACAACATACAGATGGCCAACAGACACATGAAGATACTCAATCTTGCTAATTATCATCAAGTTAGTACAAAGTGAAACCACAGTAAGATATTCCCTTACACCTGACAGAATGGCTAAAGTCAAAAAGACAAGAAATAACAAGTGTTGGTGAGAATGTGTAGTATAAGGAACCCATGGGTACTGTTGGTGGGAATGTAAATTAGTACAGCCACTATGGAAAACAGTATAGAGATTCTTTAAAAAATTAAAATAGAAATGCCATATGATCCAATAATTCCACTACTGGGTATTTACCCAAAGAAAACAAAAATACTAATTTGAAAATATACACACTCCAGTGCTTATTGCAGCATTATTTACAATCGACAAAAGATGGAAGCAAACTAAGTGTCCATCAATAGACAAATGAATAAAGAAGATGTGGTATATACACCCAGGGGAATATTACACAGCCATAAAAAAGGAAGAGATCATGCCATTTATGACAGCATGGATGGACCTAGAGGGTATTGCACTAAGTGAAATAAATCAGACTGAGAAAGAAAAATACCATATGGTTTTACTCATATGTGGAACCAAACACACACACACACACACACACACACACACACACACACACAGTGAACAAAAACCAGAATCAGATCTACAAATACAGAGAACAAACCGATGGTTGCCAGAAGGGAGGTGGAAGGGTCTGTGGACAAAATAGGTATAGGGGAGTGGGAGATACAGGCTTCCAGTTATGGCATGAATAAGTCACAGGGGTAAAAGGCACCACATATGGACTGCAGTCAATGGTATTGTAATCGTGTTGTATGGTGACAGATGGTAGCTGCCTTTGTGGTGAGGACAGCTTATTGTATAAAACTCACCAAATCACTATGTTATAGACCTGAAACTAAGGTAACAGTCTATATCAAAAAAATAAAAATTTAAAAAAAGAGTGGTTGAGGATAGTATGATAGAACATTTCCAAAATACATTTTAGACAGAAAATGATAGTTTGAAGTAGGATACTGGTGAAAAAAATGAACATAAAATGATGAAATGAGTAAACATAGCAATATGTAGGACTCAGTACCTAATTAGAGATAAAGGAAAAGGAATAATGCAGGATCAAGGACAACACTTCTATAAATTGATACAATTATTCTGAAAAGTGTTTGGCATTATTTTGTCATTGTGGTGCCACCCACTGAGTTGAGAAAGAGTAGGAGAGCATCTGACTTGGAAGAAGGAAATACATATGTTTCATCATAGACAGGTTGAGTTTGAAGTGTTGAAATTCTCCAAAACTGACTGGCTTTGAGGTGTGACAAAAAAACATACACAACGTGCTCTAACATAAGTCTTGCAGAAGGTTGTTTCCTCATTGCTATCAAAGCTATATTTCCAGCATGTCATATTAAAGGATGTTAGGATAGCGGACACTGGAGAAGAAAGTTCTTCGAATCTTCTAATTTCCTCTCAGGTTATGTTTTCCCCTTGATGGTGATGATATTTTACCTGCTTTAGGTGACATCCTTCCAAGACATAGAATGTATTAAATAAGGCTTTAACAAGCTTCTTATATCACCAATCATATGATAGACCCAGACCTAACTACTTAGTTCTATGCACGTTTTCTAATTTTGTTTTGGTGCCAATTTGTCAACATCAACTTTAAACAATTTATCAACAGACTCGATGCATGCATATATGCATTGCGGTTATTTACCGACGACCAGCTTACACCAGCACTATATCCTATGTTACAAAGAAGCTTAGTAGGCACTGAACACAGCAGGCCTACCCAAAGCCTGCTGTAGACACCATTATGACATCCATGAAAAAGTTTTCCGTAACCTGGAGATGTTGGGAGATAGATATTTTTAATCTTTGAGCATAAATGGCTATTAAAGCAATAGGCATAAAATTTTAGAGAATACAGAATGAAAAGAGAGCTTACAAAGTACTGTTAATAAAAATGAGGACAAAAGAAAAATGGAATTCTAACCCAAAGTATAAAATATCAATGGGCCCATATTGATATAAACAAATGATCTAATAAAGGACAAAAGAAAAATGTTCGGTGAAAATTCCAAATAATTTAGGTAGATACTCCACCCTCAAGAAGGTGGAAAATAGCTCCCCATTCTATCTTTACATTAGAGAAAAACAACACTACCTTAGCTAGGTAATTAAGTTTGGCATCCTCAACAATAAGTCATATTGATAGTATGTACCCTTGATACGATGTGATGAGAATCGCACTTTACCTCTACGATCTTCGTCCCCCCAAACCCACAACGCTAATCTAATCATGAGAAAAATATCAAATACTAACTGAGGTATATTTTACAAAATACTTCACCAGTACTCCTCAAAAATGTCAACATAAACAAAAAGAATAAAAGGAACAAAAGAGACCTCATGTCATCTCTTAAGGTCACCTCGTATTTTCTTTGGCTTTTTTTTTTCCGATATACCTATTTCACCCCCTAACCCTCTTCCTCAACCATCTTCCTTAGCTTAATTAAACATACTAAAAACTGTTACTGCTATCTAGTTTTCACGTCTGCATAACTTGGTAGCTCCTGAATTCACGGATACCTGGTATCTTCCCTCTGTATCTCTAAGTGTAAATCTCCAAAATGGATGATTTACCTGGCCAGCTTGTCTTTGGGACTAGTTTTTAGAGGTTATAAATTATTGGTTCATCTGTAACTGGGCTCCTTCTTCAGTTAGAGGCTCATCTCAGCTCCATTTAGTTGGGACCAATGGTAATGGGCACATTATTTGAGAAGGTGTGTGCTTAGGGTGGGCATCCCTAAAATGTTTCTACTGCAGCTGTGGTAAAAAGAACACAACACCTTAGACTAGCGTGGTGGGCAGTATAATGATCCCCCAGAGATGTCCAGGCCCTGATATCCAGACACTGAATAATTGATGTTAAATGGCCAAGGAGTGGCACGGTTGCAGATGCAGGTAAGGTTGCTAATCAGCTCACTATAAAATGGGGAGAGTGTCCTAAATTACCCACGTGGATCCAATGTAATCCATTACAAGCATCCTTAAAGGTGGAAGAGGGAGGCAGAAGAGTCACAATGGAGTCAGGCAATGTGAGAAAGACATAACTGGCCATTATTGTCTTAGTGGATAGAAGGGGTCCAGAAGCCAGTGAATGTGGGCAGTCTCTAGAGGCTGGAAAATGTGAGAAAAAGCATTCTCCTCTATATCTTCCAGCAGAGAATGAAGCTCTGCCAATACATTGATTTTAGCCCAGTGAGACCATTTTTGGATGTGTGCCCTACAAATTGTACAAAAAGAGATTACTGTTGGGTTAAGCCAGTAAATTTGTGGTCGTTGATTACAGCAACATTAGGAAACAAATGCAATTGGTTTTCAGAGAGTAGATGTATCCTAACCTATCCCTGAAGAGTATATCAGTGGAGTCAGTATATTTGTGGTAATTGTGGGTATCTCTGTACAGACTACACTTGATTTGCTGATTTTTCATACATAATTGGGGATCACTCATACATAGTAGATAAATGATCTGGATAATTAATATAAGAGTAACCATCAACACAGGAGTTATTTTCTGACTACCCCTCCACATAATAAAATACACACGAATGGCTCTCATAAAATATCGTGCTTTGAGAGAATGCTGACTGAATATTGAGGCAATGAGATCTCTGCTTGTTTATATGTTGCCACGTGCTGTTTTCTTTCCTACATAGTCTAATTGTATTTGCCAGAGTCAAACGCTTAGGTATTTAACACAGTAGGCAATGCTATGGAAGGAAGCTGAAGGTTCAGGGATATCATTTGCTAATGTGTGCAGGTTCAGAGTATATGTTAAGGCCCATAACAAAAAATAAAATAAAGCTAAATGATACTGGAAAACCATTTGCTTCAACATTTTTAAAAGATATCCAAGAGTCTTCAGTTTAAGAAAAAAAGCTTCCAAATGCTTTTTCCTCATAAATATTGTAAAAGGAATGAATGGATGGATGGTGTTAATTTTGCTGTATTTAGAGAAAAAAAAATTCTCTTAATATGAAGATTGCTGTTTTTATAGCTGCATGATAACTAGAATTTCCCAACAGAGAAAAGTTCTGCATGTTTCTTTCTCAATCTTGTCTATAATTTCCAGGTCTCAAGAAGGTTTTTCTAGGCATCAGACCTACTGAATTCCATCCCATTTATCACTGTATCTACATATAGAACAAAATAGTATCCTTAACCAGCAGCCAAAATTAGATAATGGAAGTAATTTGGGGTCAGTGGCCAGCATCGGTCTGGATTTGGGTAAGTACCATTCTCTCCCAATTGCAGTTCTGCCAAACTTAGACTTTATCACATCATTTTAATGACTTTGATGTGACAGATGTACATGCCCTTATGCCCAGACTTTTTGTCTTGGAAGGGAGGACACCGTCTCCCAGAGAGCAAAGGAAGAGAGCGTTGGTTGCTAATGCTAAGTAGGAGTGCAAGAGCAGAAACAAAATATCGTAGCCACATTTTACAAATAGACATGTATTTCTAAGCACTTGGCAATCATTTCTGATCTGTGTCTAGAAATGGTACATCAGAAGGAATCATAGAAAAGGTGACATGAGCCTCTTGTCTACTGATATTATCAACTGCAAGGAAGAATTATCCTCAAGGGGTCGATGCTAGCTAGCATCTGTAGTTCTAGGAACCAGAAACAAATGGCTCAGCCAAGAGGGAAGTAAGCAGACATCTCATACGGACAAGGCCCATTGGTTTAAAAAATTTTTTTCATTGGGGCAGAATTCCTTAGAAAGCTAGAAATGATTTCCGTTTTCTTTGCCAATAAGCTATACTTTTTACTGATTTTTAATTCAATATCTAATGAGGTAATTAAATAAATACTTGAATATTTTAAAAATCAATTAAGCCAGTGAAAGGGAATATTTGAAAGAAATACAGTACAAATTTAAGATATAGTTTTAAATCGCCAAGTATTTACCTTAATGAATAAATAATATCACATATCCCAATGCAATTATATCTTGTGACATTTAGTCTATAGTTTTCAGCATAAAGATTTTTTACATCTTTGGTTAGGTTTATTCCTAGGTATTTAATAGTTCTTGGCGCAATTGTGAATGGTATCTTTATTTCTTTATTTCTCTTTCTGTTGCTTCATTATTGGTGTATAAAAATGCAACCAATTTCTGTACCTTAATTTTGTGCCCTGCGACTTTGCTGAATTCATGTATCAGTTCTAGCAGACTTTTGCTGGAGTCTGTCAGGTTTTCCATGTAGAGTATCATGCCATCTGCGAAAAGTGAAAGTTTAACCTCATCTTTGCCAATTTTGATGCTTTTTATTTTGTTGTCTGATTGCTGTTGCTAGGACTTCCAACACTATATTAAACAACAGTGGTGAGAGTGGACATCCCTGTCATGTTCCTGATCTTAGGAGGGAAGCTCTCAGTCTTTCTCCATTGAGGATGTTATTAAGTATGTTCCTTCTATCCCGACTTTCTTGAGGCTTTTCATCAAGAAAGGATGGTGTATTTTGTTGTGACACTTAGTCTAAAGCTGGAAGCCAAGAAACGTGGTTTGAAGGAAAACAACTTCCCCAGCTCAGCCACTTTGCAAGGCCAAGAGTGCAAGCTCCATTTTGGTAGGATTTCCTGGTGTTTTGTACCCTGTACCTCTTCTGTGACCCCCAGTGCTCCTAAAACACGATCTGAGCAGCATTCACAGAGGACAATGATGGTTCTGTCACTGTACCTCTGCCTATCTTCCAGAGTTATCACCTAGCATAGCCTTAGGATAGAGAGAAGGGAAAGAAACAGGGTTCTTTTGCCATCTCCCATTTTGTTCTGCCCAGTTTGTTCTGTCTTCAGTTTTAACATTTATTTCAATCAGTTAAGATCCATTGAATTAAATTTTACAAATATTCAGTTATTGCTTTTGGTCCAGGAAAGAGAAGTAAGTTATTTACTAGAGTAGGAGTCCATACCTGGTGGTATATTTAAAAGAATTTGGGATAAACAACCTGTATGATAACATAAATTTGTATATAAAAACCAAAACCTTTCAAATGGTATTCTCTTTATCTTCTAAATAAAATGAAACTGTATTACCAAAAACATTTTTATTAAAAATTTCCTTTTTAGTCTCATAGAAAAATGAAATCGTGAAAGCAATTGCCAGATAATCCAAAATTCTCTTTTTGAAGGCCAGTAGTGTATAGGATACCCCAGTCTCTTGTTTCTATTTGTTTCAACAGAACATATAGACAATGTCGTAAATCTCCATCACAAATACAAAGTGTTTATTCATTATAATACATGGTTATGTACTCAACATCTATAGGATGCTCTCTCTAGCAACATCTCAAATAGAGAACTTGTGTTTAAGGCATACCTCATTACATTCTTCTCCCAACCTGTTCCTACTCTCTATTCCCCATCTTGGTGAATCACCATTCATCTATCTAACGCACCCAAGCTAGAACTTTCCCTTCCCTTAATTTCTATCTATATAATTGCTTAGCATATCTTATCAAATCAACTTTTGAAATGACTCAGGATCCCACCCCTTCTCTTCATTCTTCAGCCCGTGGGATAATTGAGGTCTTTGTTATTTTTTGCCTAGACTATCCTAGCAAACTTTCCTTACTTAGGTTTTCAACATTCTCATGCATGCAAAGCAGCCAGAACTATCATTCCAAATGTAAATTTGATCTTGCCATGTTCATAATTAAAACTATTCAGGGATTTTTTTATTGCCTGTAGAATAAAGTACCATTTTGAGGCCAAAGTATATTCCCAGCCTTTATTCATTTAGCTCTCCATGTCCATACCCCCATATGCCAGCCATGCTAAATTATTTGCTCTGCCTTAAAAACCTCATCCATTTCAGGACCTTAGATTGTACATCCAGCTATCCTTGATCTTGCCTCCCTTCTTCCTTTTTCATCTGAACAAACTAAGTGTCCAAGCCAGGTAAAAATAGTATTATCATACATCTGGGTTCCCCTAGGTGATTTCTGGTTCATGCCCATTGTTTCAGCAATCATTAACAACACCCCCTTTTCACTTGGCGAACATGGTTGCCTGGAGGTGAATTAGAAGATTCCCTTATTCAAAAAAGTCACCTTCTCTCTAAAGTTTTCCTTAAATTAATCTAAGAACTAGTAGCTGTTCTTGGAACACTGTAAATATTTCTACATAGTACAATTCACATAGTGGTCCCATAAATTATGTAACTAAATGTCCTGGCAAGTTAGGAGTTCTATAGCAGTTAGCTGTTATTCCTACTATTAGAGTGTGCTTAGTGTGTGTTAGTTCCAAACACCTTATGAGTAAGATTTCATTCATGCTTTACAACAATCCTGAAAGGAAAGCACTCTGCTTATCCCCATTTTGAAGACGAAGACACTGAGGCAAAACAAATTTAAGTAACTTGGTCAAGGTCACATGCCTGATAAGAGGCAAAAAACTGTGCTATCAGGTAAACCAAGGCAATGACTTCAAATTCCATACTATTATGAAGTACAATATACAGACTGATCTTTGTGGCCCTGTTGACTTAGATTAAGTATCTAAGAGTACAGTATAAATGGCTTTGTAAATGAATTTTTTTTTTGAAAGAGAGAGAGCACATGCAAGGTGGGGAATGGACAGAGAGAGAGAGAGAGAGAGAGAGAGAGAATCTTAGGCAGGTGCCACAGTCAGCATAGCACCCAACTCAGGGCTCGATCCCACGACCCTGGGATGATGACCTGAGCCAAAATCAAGAGTCAGATGCTCGACTGATTGAGCCACCCAGGTGCCCCTGTAAATGAATCATTTTTTTAAAATATTTTTTAAATATTTTTTTTTTGAGAGAGAGAGAGAGAGAGAGAGAATGTGTGTGAGTGGGGGAGGGGTAGAGAGAGAGAGGGAGACACAGAATCTGAAGCAGGCTCCAGGCTCTGAGCTGTCTGCACAGAGCCCAATATGGGGCTCCAACTCACGAAGCTGTGAGATCATGACCTGAGCCAAAGTCTGACACTTAATCGACTGAGCCACCCAGGTGCCCCTGAATCATTTTTAAAGAACAGAGAAATACCATTTCAAATGCCCTAGTGAAACATATAGCCTTAGGTGGCTGGTTTTGTCAAGATACTGTTTTTTTTTTTTTTTTAATGAAATAAAAATACTCTTTTTTATGAAATTCCTAGGATATTGATACGTTAACTGCTCTTCTCCCTCCTTCCCCTACAAATAGCCAAATGATTATATAAAATACTTCCTGAAAGCTACAACTACTAGCTTTTCTACCCTTTCTAAATTCAGAGCCCTTTTTTGCCAGTGTTTATTTTCACTTACTTACATGTTTTAATAACAGTAGTAGTTGTGGTTGGCGTGATATTGGAAAAATCTTGAAATAAGACAAGACAGAGAAAATAAAATTTCCAAAATGTGTGTTTGCTTGGAAGTGAGGGGATTGCTGAAACCTTGGCATCAGTAGTGGAGGCAAATAACTAATCCCTTAAACATTTGACCTTCTACCTGGGAGAGAACCAGCCTCATCAGCTGATGAGTTCTCAAAGAGTTAAACAGAAAAACATGGCAATTCTTTATTTTTTTAAATATGATTAGATTTCCATGTTAAGCTTAGAGAATACCTGTGAACACCGAAATTAAACAGTTATTGATAATAGAAAAGATTTAAGACACTGTGCAAAACTGTATACATTTAAGAAGAATCTTTCCAGGGGTGCCTGGGTGGCTCAGTTGGTTAAGTGTCTGACTCTGGATCTCGACTCAGGTCATGATCTCAGGGTTCTGTGGGGGCTCTGAGCTGACACCTTAGAGCCTGCTTGGGATCCACTGCTTCTCTGTCTACCCCTTCCCAACACAAGCACGCGCTCTCTCTCAAAATAAATAAACAAACATTTAAAAAGAAGAAAGACTCTTCCTAAAGCATACCAACCTTCAATCTTTTCTAACTGGAGTCTAATTCCATAATGAATTATGTGTACACACACACACACACACACACACACACACACACACACACACATCTGTGTAAAGTTTTCCTTGGACCACACCACAGGAAAAAGAAACTGACATGCCTTGAGTAATAGGCAAGTCTGTCTTTAAGCAGACAGGGCCTCAGATCAATTAAACAAAATGAGCTTTATGAGAAAAACATTAAGCGGACTCCTTCCTGGATTATTTTTCTAAAAGAAAATTTCTGTTCTAATTGATGCCTTGAAGCTTGTTGCTGCAAATTGAAGTTTATGTCAAATATTTGGCAGTGCTTCAAGGAAAATGATTCTGTTCACCTTGATTCTCTAATTGAGATGTTTAAGGGTGCTTTCTTTCTTTTTCATCTGGATGTGCTGTAGTGACATTGTCTACACGGGATGCTTCAAGCCCGGGTTCTCACTTCTTTCCTTGCTGAGCGCTAAATTGTTTTTTAGTCTATCTGGCAATCTGTTATTTTTTTCCTCCCCCCACAGGGTTCAGTATTTGTCCTTGAAGAGTTGTCAACTACAAATGCAAAAGAAAATCGTATATCCAATTAAAGTGAGGCAAAACACAACTGTCAAATAAAAGCCATTAACCCCTCGAGTATGAAATATGGGGGTATATCTGACAGGCTTGTCCTCGGTTCCTTCAACAGCAGTCATTCCCAATTCCCTTCTGTTCTTGTAAAAGATACTGCTCAGGGGACAGTTTTAGAGTCTATAGTATGTGATGTCAATAAAGTTTTGTCAAATCATAGTCCAAACATAAGTAGCATATTTACTAGACACATTTACCTAATGAAGTAATTTAGAAGAATAGTTAATCCTCCTATTTTCTACTTTGATTTTATTTGCATTCAGTCTTTCATTCACTTAGAGTATATACTTAGTGCTTAGTACTTCTCAGGACCATGCTATCCACTGGGCAGACAACATTGAATAAGACAGGAAGGTTTCCCGCCCTTGTGAGTTTACAATCTAGTAAGACAAAGAAACAACTAATCAATTAGGACTTAAATACAGTTGTTATAAGTGACCTGGAAGAACAGGGACAGTGCCACGAGAACAAAAGATGTGACACAGCAGCCTTTGGCCACTCTGAAGGATAGAGAGAAAGGGATTGGGCCAGCAAGGGAAGACTTAAGGCAATTGCTTTCCCTGCAGGCCATACACTTTGTTTGTGAGGCTGAGGAGGAAATAAGAATATTGATATTGATGATCTTGGAGAAGAGTGGGAGAATGAGGAGGAAGATAGCTAATGTTTATTGACGGCTTCCTTCTTAACAGTTACGTTGGTTTACAGCTATGTGTTAGAAAAAACAGTCATGCTAATTGGTTTTAAATATAATGAAAATCATGACATGTGGCCCCAAAATAAAGAGTTCCACATAGGTTAGGACCATCAACAACCCAGGCTTTTGAATCTCTCTGCCCATCCATGTCAGGGGGCGCCTTTGCCCTCAGGCTGGCTCTTATCATGGTTGCAAAATGGCAGCAGCAGTTCTAAGCATTATAACCAGACATGATCATATTCAAAGGTTGACACTTTTCAGGGTGCCTGGGTGGTTCAGTCAGTTGAGTGTCTGACTCTTGATTTTGGCTCTGATCATGATCTCACAGTCATGAGTCGGAGCCCTGCATCAGGCTAGGCTCCACACTGATTGTGCAGCCTGCTTAGGATTCCCTCTCTCTCTGCCCCTCCGTTCCCCTCCCCTCCCCTCCTCTTGCTCTATCTGTGTGTGTGTGTGTGTGTGTGTGTGTGTGTGTGTGTCAAAATAAAATAAAGTTAAAAACAAACAAGCAAAGGATGACACTTCCTCTGCTTACTCTCTCTGGGAGAGAGATATCCTTTCGAGGATGACCCAACCTGACTTTTTCTTACGTTTTATGAGGCAGAATTTGGACATGGTGTTCATTCACAAGTGAATCACCGAGAAGGGCAGTGAGTGGATGAGTGACAAGAAGAGATTGGGGATGGAAGTTAGTAAGTCAAGCCCAGGACCACTTCAGACACCCTGAAGCATCCTCCTGCCACTTCAATGCACATGTTGAAAACTCTAGGGATAGGTCTTCTCAAAGAAGGCTTACCAGTCAAAATAGATTTGCAATTTTCAAATCAATTTCTCATAATCATTTCCTAGCAATTAGCATATCTGTTTTTTAAGTTAGCGCACAGGAGATTTGAAAATATAGTAGTTCATGCATTTGCTGTTGAAATCTCTTCATGCAAAGTATTCTAAACCTGAAGAAAACGGGGACAGATGCTGTTAGAAATGAGACATTTTATCTTCCTTGCCATTCACCGTGACAATGAACAATATGTCACATTGTCTTTACCAACATGAGAAATTAATCATAGGAGAAACTGAAAAAAAAAAGAAAATTTGAAATATCACAAGGAAAATCTTTATACTGACTGTACTCGACTACCTTTTTATTATATTGATAGTATAATTATAATAATAGTTACTGTTCATTGAAGGATGAGTATCTAGTAGGTATTAGACATTCAGTATCTTAATTCTCATAACATCATATGTGCAATTTATTTTATTCCCATAATCTTGAAGTTCATAAATTTACATATGGCTAATAAGTGTGAATACTGTCAGCCTCTTCCACTAATCTGTCTGTCCTTCTCTAAAGCTACTGTTCTTATTATACAAATATTCTGCCTGTCATTGTCTTGACCCTGGCAATTTCCTCCAGGAATCAGAATATGGCTTTAACAATCAATGGACTTTTGAAATTCCATTATGAATTTGCACCTATAATTCATCTGTCAATAAAACTCTAAGAAGTTTACATTTATTTCTGCTTTTCATTAATAGCACCCTAAGTAGATTTGCTATGATTACACTTTCATGGCAATTCACTCTAAAACCTTGCTATTTTAATTTCCCCAAGCTTAACTCTCTAAAGATTGAACAGGGCCTGAAAAGACACTTATTCTCCACAAGTTTCCATGCTTCATGTTTTGGCCTAAGCAGAGTCAACTTTTCATTCGGGAAAGTTAAAGATATTTCTGTCTTTGAGTAGAGCACACTTCTCTTCCTATTTTACTGCTTCGATATTTTTTTTTCCGCAATTTTTTTTTACATGCTTACCAAGGTACTTTTATAGGAGATCTCTTTTATTTTGCCGTTAGGTAGAAATAGCAATACTATTCTAAGAATAACTTCAAGTGAACTAAACACATTCTAATGAGAAGACTCTTTTCTAGCTTATTTTCTGTTTTGGTTCAAGCTGTTGCTTTTCCTGTTTTGCACCTTCTCTGCCGTGGGTTTATGGAAAACGTGACTGTGCTGACTGAGTCCCACTGCTACTTCCAAAAATACGTAAAAAGTATTTTAAGATACAGTGAAGAGAGTCAAGCAAATAGTTCTTAGGATAGATTAGCTGTATGGAAAATACTGGACTGTACTTCCCTCACCCAGGGCTAGGCTCTCCCGACATCGAACTTATATTTCAGAGAAACCAACTGTATATAGCCCTTCACTCTCATGATGCCTCACAACAAGGATGATTTAATAAAAAAATAAGAGGCACCAGTTAATTTTAAATGTCACCTACTCAATGAATTTTTTTTTTGTTTTGATGTAGGTATGTATGTTCCCTACAACAGGTGAAACATGAAGAATGACCATTGAGGGCCAGGGCAATAGAGGCTTCTATCATGCGCCACCTCAGGGCCAGAACCAATCTTTAAAATCCACGCCTGTCAGAGTTTCTGGCATATAGTGAGGATTCAAATGTTGGGTGGTGTTGATACAATAAGGCGTCAAAGGTAAGAAAAAAATGAGGGAAAACAAGTGTTTACTTGATAAATGTCAGTTGAACTGAATGAAAGTTCTCAGATTCAGCTTCTGTCCTATTACTTGAGGCCAATATTACTTATTTATACTATCAGGAAGCAGCAACTAGCAAAAGATACAGCTGTACCTAAAACCTCCGGCCTGTGACCCCCACATCAGACAGAGTCCATGCTGTCAAATGCATGACCCATCCTACCTAATGTTGGCACAAAAGGACTAACAGAGTTATCAAGGATGGTTCAAAAAGTGGATTCCTTCTTGTGCCAACTAAAACATTTTCTATTGCCTACTCCCTTAACTAATTTTTAAGGAATATTATAAAAGCAATCACTTAGTAGCAAAAAAATAAATCACTTGACTAAGCGCCTAACTGGCAGGCACTAACTTCAGGAGAATACCTACTCTAACTTTAACAAAAGCAGAGGATTTCTCTTCTTCTTCTTCAGTTTTCTTTGCAAACCTTAAAGAAATCTATACTGACAATATCATTAAATGTTGTGACAGTTCATTTTTTTCTATGTGGAATTCAGAATCAGGGCTGAATAGTTCATGCATTTTGCTTATGTGACGTGTTTTGATTTGTATCTTTTAAGATGTAGAACCAGAATCAAACTGACTCATGATGTTTCCTAGTCATCCATAGCTCCTGTCACTATCCCTGTTATAACATGTGACATCTCATAGACAGTTAGTTCATAAGTATGGACAAAAATACCCTAAATATATCTGCAACAGTGGAGACAGCTGTAGGTTATGGCTGACTAAAACTCACACGTTCTTTTCATAACAATCTGTGATATTTGTCTGAACTAATAACCACACGCAGTTTGAACTTTGAACCTTGGAAACTTGTCAGAGCTTATAAAATGAACAGATGACCAATGATGTCTGAATATTTGTGGGGGAAACATGTTCACAATTTTTGAGTCCTAAACATTTTCTCAGTTACATTTTCTAAGGGTAACATTTGCCTTTTATCAGGAAAGAATAGTTTAAATTATTTCCCCAAACCATTATTTATAACATTTTAATGTACTGCTAATAAGCAATAAAAATATAAAGCTATAATACTTAAAAAGATAATTGAGGTAGAGTCAGTGGAAATTATGGTGCTTTTAGGATATGGTAAATAATAGACAAGGTCAGACAACTCCAGAAAAAAAAAAAAAAAAAAGTCCAGAAACCTTTTCTCTAAGCCTGTTTGCCCATCTATACAATGGGAGAACTGACCTATTAAATATCACTTACCAGGTCCATAATCTACAATCCTAAAAGCAATATTGTTGATTGAATAACTTCAACTAGTTCTGACAGTTTTATGTATTTAGTATTGATAGATTTGAAAAACTAATTTGGTGTTCTATTTTAGTGTTCTGTTCCTTTATTAAAATAAAGTTGACATACAATGTCATAGTAGTTTTAGGTGTATGATATCTTGATTCAACAATTCCATACATCACTCAGTGCTCACCACAATAAATGTAATTGCTATCTGTCATCATACCACATTATAGTAGTGTTGACAAGATTCGTATTGTTGCACTTTTCATCCATGACTTATTTTATAACTAGAGGTTTGTGCCTCTTAATCTCTTATTTTACTGATTCCCCCACTACTGGCAGCCACCATTGTTTTCCTCTGTATTAAAGAGTCTGTTTTTTGCTCGTTCATTTGTTTTGCTTCTTAAATTTCACATGTAAGTAAAATCACAAGTAACAAATATTGGCAAGGATGCGGAGAGAGGGAAATCACTTGCACTGTTGGTGGAAATGTTAAAAAGTTCAACTGGTGTGGAAAAATACATGAGGGTTACTCAAAAAACAATAGAAATATACAATCCAGTAATTCCACTACTATTTACCCAAAGAGATCAAAAACACTATTTCAAAAAGATATGTGCATTCCCATGTTTATTGCAGCATTATTTATAATAGCCAAGATATGGAAGTAACCAAAGTGTCCACTGATAGATGAATGAAGAAATGGCATTATACACACACACACACACACACACACACACTGGAATGGAGTATTACTCAGCCATTAAAAACGTACTATGCTCTTTTAAATAAGGTGCTTCTAAAGCTGGAACAACTATGGGAATAATTAGTCTCCATGAAATCTGGGTTGTTATTCTTTCATTATGAAAACATTTTAAATGAATAGCACAAATATTTAGGTGTGGGGAAGCTCTGGTGCAAACTTCTTCAACCTTTCAAGATATGATATTGCCCAAAGGTTTTGGATATCTCCAACTAAGTGTGAAAAATATAATTTAAACTACTGAAGAGCTAGGTACTATTTCACTCAGAAAGGAGTCTCCTTACAGATAAAGATAGGTAAAAGGCAAAACCAACATTTTTAATCCTAAAATTCTACTGAATCATACAGTAACAGTAAAATAACATTTCTTCCCTTGTTACTTAACTGGAGACAGTTTAAAAAAATTAACATAATTACAAAAATAAAAATATGGTATGAAATAAAGTTAAGGGGCATGAAAAATATATGGTCTCCAGTATACAACTAATCAACCCATGTGATACTCTGGGCTTTGTCTTATTCTTGGCACATAGTAGGATTGCATACCTCATGATTTGAGGTTAGTTCCCCTCAAGAGCTTGCTTTGAGAATTGAAAAGTGAACAGAAATAGCATAAGTCACTTCAGGAAGAAGCATTTAGAGTATGTACTTTGCCATGTTTCTTTATCTTCTACCATAGGCAACAATAATGTTCTAGAAGAGAGCATCCAGTCATCAGTCTATATTCTCAAGAACACAGTAAAGCAGAGCTTATAGCTTAGATACTATTCAGAGTAGCGTGTGTAAAATATCAAAGGTTGTTTTAAGTAACTGAATTTAATATAACATTATGCACAGACTCATGTAGACAAAAATAAACCCCAATTTTCACTTTATATAAGAAACAAAATCTGGTGGCTTGAGGTACAATTAAAAGATACAGAAAAATAAAGATTAGATGTCTAATTAGAAGGCAGACTAATGGGTATAATAATTGCAAATGGCATAGAATTAAGAGGAAATGCAGTATTTAGATAAAGATGATCAATTAAAAATTAAATATTTGATTTACCAGGAGTATACAACAAATATAAACTTGTATTCACCTCATAATATAACCTTGAAAATATAACAAAAGTTAGATGATAAGACATTGGCAAATATTTATTATACTAGAAGATGTCAAAATAAATTCCTTGGCACTTGTTAGACTAGTAAAAAGTAGAAGATTTGAGCAACAAAATCAAAGTTTATCTAACAGGCATATGTAGAATGAAAAACACCTTATTTTCAAACCCTTCGCACATTATAAAATTTGATCATGTAAGTCATTCATAAGCAAAATCTCAATAAATTTTAAGGAACTGATATATATAAGATATTTTCATATTCTCTAAGCTAAAGGCAATAAAGTCAGGAAAGAGCAAGAAAGATAATGTTAAAATGCATAAACAGACATTTAAATGTACTTGAAATCTTAAGTCAAGGAAGAAACATAATACAAATTTTAAAATTTAAACTTAGAATACTAATGAAAATATGCCATCTAAACTTCATGGGAAACAGCTAAAGAAGCAATTTAAAGGCTATCAATCTATAGACATATTTCTATTTGAAAGGAATAAATGTTTACTATTGAGAAGCCCAACGTCCAAAAGTAGAACATAAGAATAAGAATTCATAAAAAAAAAAAGAAATAGAAGATCAGAAATAAATGAAATGGAAAACAGAGATATCCATTAGAGAATTAACAAAGTTGTTTCTTTAACAAGATTGTTAAAATATATAAATATTTTTAAGAAAGGCTGACATCACTAAATACAACACATACTCAATATCTACTTAGAAAATGCTACAAAGAGCTGTATGTTGGTATATTTGAAATTTTAAAAGGAAATTTAAAGTCCCCTCAAGTCTTTGGCCTAGCACTAATTTGCTCTAATGTGAGAGGAAATTACTCAAATCCTGGGAAAAAGAAACTGGAAATGAATAGTCAAAACATGTTCTGGCATTCACACAGGTCTTGGAAGAGATTATGTCCCCAACAGCCAGAAGGAAAAGACCTTGTAGTATACAGAGCATTAGGTAGAATGCTCAGAAATGTAGCATTGTCGTGTTGGATAAATTAGTGTTGCATAAAACACTGCTTTGAACTTACCCTAAATAACTTAACTGCATGGCAGACAAGAAGCCCAAAAGCAGTATTCATAAGAATGTGGAAAAATGCATTAATCAACAACATAAAATGCATAGGTATCTGGCACATGTGGAATCCAACAGAAAATTACAAAACGTGCACAGAAGCAGGAAAATATGACCCATAACCAGGAGCAACGTTCATCAATAGAAAGAGACCCTGATGATGGAACTAGCAGATAAAGATGTTGGGGGTGGGGAGCCATGGAATGTTCTGTATGTTCAAGAATGGAGAAGATAAAATAGAGTAAGGATAAAAAAAGGAATATGTTAAGAGATAAAAAGCAAAAAGGTAATCCGTGTTAACAATTAACTTATTGAGAATAGCACAGTAGACACTACAGAAGAAAATATCAGTCATGATGGATAAAAATTATACAAAACGAATCACAGAGGAAAAACAACACCACACCACACATACATACATACATACATACACACACACACACATGACCACGTATAATGGAATTTTTCTAGACACGTGTAATTGTAGCCCCAGAAAGAGAAGGAAGGGGTAGTTTGAAGAAATAAAGGTTTAACAGTTTCCAGAATTGATAAAAACAATAAACCTACAGGTGCAAAAATCTCAATGAATCCCCATAAGAATTAACATAAAAAATATCTCAAGGGTCATCATAATCAATTTACTGAAATCCATAATTAAAAAGACAATTAGAAAAGCAGTCTGACAAAAAAAGACACTTTATTTTTCAGGGAAGGGAATTTAAGATTTATAGTAGACTTATCAGAGAGTGTGCAAAACAAAATATTAAGCAATATTGTTCAAGTGCATAAAAAAATTAACTGTCAATCTAGAATTTTTACCTAATAAAAAAATGTAACAATAAGAAATAAAATCTTTCTCATACAAACAACACCTGTGAGAATTCATTTTCAGCAGATTGCACTATAAGAAATGATAAAGGAACTTCTCCAAGCAGATGAAAAATTTTAATAGAAATTTGTATCCAAAAGGAATATGTAGGCAAAAAAAAAAAAAAAAAAAAGGCTTTTTTTTTCTATAATTGTACTTCATTTAAAAAATAACTGTTTCAGTCTCTTTAACAAATGGTGCTGGGAGAACTGGACAGCAACATGCAGAAGGTTGAAACTAGACCACTTTCTCACACCATTCACAAAAATAAACTCAAAATGGATAAAGGACCTGAATGTGAGATAGGAAACCATCAAAACCCTAGAGGAGAAAGCAGGAAAAGACCTCTCTGACCTCAGTCGTAGCAATTTCTTACTTGACACATCCCCAAAGTCAAGGGAATTAAAAGCAAAAATGAACTACTGGGACCTCATGAAGATAAAAAGCTTCTGCACAGCAAAGGAAACAACCAACAAAACTAAAAGGCAACCAACGGAATGGGAAAAGATATTTGCAAATGACATATCGGACCAAGGGCTAGTATCCAAAATCTATAAAGAGCTCACCAAACTCCACACCCGAAAAACAAGTAACCCAGTGAAGAAATGGGCAGAAAACATGAACAGACTCTTCTCTAAAGAAGACATCCAGATGGCCAACAGGCACATGAAAAGATGCTCAACGTCGCTTCTCATCAGGAAAATACAAATCAAAACCACCCTCAGATATCACCTCACCTCAGGTATATCTTGTAAATTCCAAAGTCAGAGTGGCCAAAATGAACCAATCAGGAGACTATGGATGCTGGAAAGGATGTGGAGAAACGGGAACCCTCTTGCACTGTTGGTGGAAATGCAAATTGGTGCAGCCGCTCTGGAAAGCAGTGTGGAGGTTCCTCAGAAAATTAAAAATAGACCTACCCTATGACCCAGCAATAGCACTGCTAGGAATTTACCCAAGGGATACAGGAGTACTGATGCACAGGGGCACTTGTACCCCAATGTTTATAGCAGCACTCTCAACAATAGCCAAATTATGGAAAGAGCCTAAATGTCCATCAACTGATGAATGGCTAAAGAAATTGTGGTTTATATACACAATGGAGTACTACGTGGCAATGAGAAAGAACGAAATATGGCCCTTTGTAGCAACGTGGATGGAACTGGAGAGCGTGATGCTAAGTGAAATAAGCCATACAGAGAAAGACAGATACCATATGTTTTCACTCTTATGTGGATCCTGAGAAACGTAACAGAAACCCATGGGGGAGGGGAAGGAAAAAAAAAAAAAAAAAAAAGAGGTTAGAGTGGGAGAGAGCCAAAGCATAAGAGACTCTTAAAAACTGAGAACAAACTGAGGGTTGATGGGGGGTGGGAGGGAGGGGAGGGTGGGTGATGGGTATTGAGGAGGGCACCTTTTGGGATGAGCACTGGGTGTTGTATGGAAACCAATTTGACAATGAATTTCAAAAAAAAATAACTGTTTCAAGCAGAAATAAAATTTATGGCAACAGAAAGGACAGAAGAAAATAACGAAAAGACACAGTCATAAAATCTTTCATTACGTATGAATTGGCTTAATATTATTTGAAGATAAACTGTCCTAAACGTATATCTTGTAAATTCCAAAGCAATCATTTAAAAAGTTAAACACAAAACAATGCCAATAGAGAAGATAAAATTATAGAACTCTCAAATCCAACAGAAAGATTGAAAAATATCTAAGAATATTAAATGAGTAGAAAATTACAAGATTGGGGCGCCTGGGTGGCGCAGTCGGTTAAGCGTCTGACTTCAGCCAGGTCACGATCTCGCGGTCCGCGAGTTCGAGCCCCGCGTCAGGCTCTGGGTTGATGGCTCGGAGCCTGGAGCCTGTTTCCGATTCTGTGTCTCCCTCTCTCTCTGCCCCTCCCCCGTTCATGCTCTGTCTCTCTCTGTCCCAAAAATAAAAATTAAAAAAAACGTTGAAAAAATTAAAAAAAAAAAAAAAAAAAGAAAGAAAATTACAAGATTAATAAATGTTACACTTAAAAGGTGTAAACACCTTAGTTATAAAGACATACTTATTTGATTAAAAAACAAAGACCCAGCTTTATACTATCTGCAAAAAGCTCGTTAAAATATAATGCTACAGATGCTTAAAGTAAAGGATAAAACAAAGGATGCAATGCAAATATTAAATCAAAAGCAAGCTAGAGTCTTATATTAATGTGAGACAAAGCAGACGTGAAAACAGGGAATATTACCAGACATTTTACAATGATAAATAGATGAAGTCATCAAGAAGACATAACAATCCTAAATGTGTATGCTACTGATAATGAGCTTGAAAATACATGAAGCAAAGTGAATAGAAATGAAATAGGAGATAGTACCACATTCCTCTCTCAGTAATTGATAGAACACATTTTACAAAGACTACAGAAGACTTGAACAATGCTCTCAACCAACTTGACCTAATATTTATAGAATGCTTCAACAACGCAGAACATACATTCGATATTCTCCAGGATACATTATATTCTAAGCCATAAAACAGCTAATAAATTTAAGAATACTCAAATCATGCAAGTATGTATTCTGACAAAAATACGGAATTAAGCTAGAAATCAACAAAAAAGATCTTTTTAAAAAAATCCCTGAATATTTAGAAATTAAACCCACTTCTAAGTAACCCGTAGGAAATCACATAGGAAATTAGAAAATGTTTGGAACTGAATTAAAATTAAACTACAACATAATAACATTTGTTCAATGGACTTAAAGCATCCTCTATGTGCCTCTATGAGCAAAGAGAAAGACCAAGTCAATCATTTCAGTATCTATTTTACTACGAATAATAAGAGTAGTGGCCTGTCACACACAGAGAGTGTCGGGACATCAAGGCTTTTCTTTCCAGGAAGCAGCTTTATTTGTGCCAGCATAGGCTCAGCTGGCTAAGACCCCAAAAGGCTGAGCCCTGAGCACAGTGGAGGGTTGCTTTTTATCCAATTTTTGCTCCTTTGTCTTTCATATATGGTAACATACAGTCTGAATGGGCAGTCTGTGTTACAGGGTCAAGAGGAAGGTTGCGCACATAGTCAGGTTGCCTTCCTTTGTCTTGAGGTTTTCCCCACATTTCTTAGGGAGGGGCTCTACCACAAGAGCACCCAAAATAAACAAATTGAAATCAGGAAACAATGATGTCCAGAACAATGACAGGGAACATCAATGAAACCAAAAACTAATTCTTTGAGGAGTTCAATAAAAATGATAAGCTTCTAATCAGACTGAACAGGAAAAAAAGTCACCAATTCCCACTGATGAACCACTCTATGCTAGTACATTCTACAACCTGGGTGACATGGGCAAGTTGTTTAAAAGAGAGAAATCATCAATCTAATTGATAACCTAAATAGCTCTGTATTTAAAGTACATCAGTCTGTAGGATAAGAATTTCCCACAAAAGAAAGAACAACAGCAACAACAATTCTAGGTCCAAGTAGCTTCACTGATGAATTCCATCTACTAAAACTTCAGGTAAAAAAACAATACCAACTATGCAACGCTGTTTTTTTGTTTGTTTTGTTTTGTTCTGTTTTTTAGAAAGAAAAGCTGAGGGAACCCAATCATTCATTTTATGAAACGAGTCTTTCTGTGATGACATTACAAGATGAGATCTTATAAAAGAAAATTGCAAACAAATATCCCTCATGAATACAGTCACACAAATTCTCAACAAAATTTCAGCAAATAAAAACCAATGTATATAAAAAAAAAGATAATACATCATGACCAAAGGAGTTTATACCAGAAATGAAAGTTTTGGTAACATCCAAAAATCAAACAATGGGACTTCTGATTTCCTGTCCTACACACGGGGGCTTTTGAAAATCACCAGGTCATCCTAACAGCAAGTAAAAAGCTGAAACAGATTGAAAAACCAACAACTCATCTAGGATCCATTAGACCAGTGAGGACACAGGCAAACCAGGATTGGAGAGACAGATGGGCAAATATAGCAAATGGCAGCAGAGACTCACCAGTGGAAACTGTCTGGGGAAGCAGTCCTTGGGTAGGGAAACTTGAACCGTAGCTAACAAATTGCCGGAGGCTCAGTGTGGACAACCCTGAAAGTTAAAATCTCTATGGGGACACAGGCATAGGAGGGTCACCCAAAATTTTGTAAGACTTACCTCTAGGAGCTCCCAGTCGGTAGCAGAAGAAAAATCCCCTCAGACTTCCAGCAGGCAGAGAGGAAAAGGAACTTTGTGAAATACTCCAAAGCCCTTTGCTCTTAAATAAGGCCTGCCCTCAGGAGGAACTAAGAGGCTAAGAGTCGATAGACCGCATCTGTTGAGGTATTATCAGAGCCCAACTGATGGTATTGAGGCTGATTTTTTTTTTTTTTTCCCATCAGTACACTCAGGTAGGCATATTTAATCCAGGTTGAGCTCAGTTCCACAGGATAAAACAGTTCACAGGTGTTCTAACTTGGCTGCATACTCATTGAAAAACTAGCCAGGTGAGAGGCATTGCAAGAGGATATGATCCAGCTGCAAATAATAGATTTGGATGTAGGTGAGAGACAGCCTGAAGGGCAGTATCCTCAGCAGAAAAGAGATCTTAAGAGAAATCACTCTATGGGACAAAGTGAGAAAAATGGCCCATTTATAGGGTTGTTTGGTGCAAGATGAGATTTTGTTGATGAGAAGGACATTGAGTTACCAGAACCAGTGCTAAGCACCGCATACTAATCAACTTACTTTCCCAGCATGGGGAATAAGGATGCAGTTTTTTGTTTTGTTTTTGTTTTTGCTTTTTTGTGTTTGTTTTTAAGTAGACATTGATTCCCTCATATCAGCACAGAGAACTAGAGTCTGTCTCAAGTGGAATAAGTTATAAATTACAGTAATAAAGTATTAAATTGTGGTATAATATAGGGAAAGATAGAATTTAGTAGACAGAAAGGTAAAAATTAGTATGATAGGAAAGTATAGGATAAAATAGGCAGAGAGGGAAAGGTTAAGACCTGATATCCCTGGGTGGGGAAAAAGACATATTTTGGAACACTGCAGGCAATGTCTGACCACAACAAGTCCCCTTGGCATAAGGTTCCTCTTAAAAATGTAACAGACATCACCTACCTGCCCCCCTCAGGTTTCCCTCAGGAATTTGACAAAAGACCTGACTAAAAACAAGTAGACAGTAAGACCTTATGACCCACAAGGAATGGTATGGCCATAGGCCATCCCTCATACAATGGAAACGAGCCAATCAGGAATGAATTGCACCTAGAGTTATCCAGCCAATAATAGTAAAACTTAAAAAAGGAACAAAGGGTAAGGAAAGGGGAGGGGGTGACCAGAACCTTATAAAACAAGGACCTTTGCCTACAGTCCTTGGACATTCACTTTCAAATGTCCCCTGTCTGCAAAGAGAGCTTTCATACTATTCTTCCTAATCTTATACTCTAATAAACTTTTGCCTGCCGCTCATTTTGTGTCCACCTCTTCATTCTTCAAAGCAGCAAGACCTCGAATCCTGGGCATTGTGGTGAAAAATCCTGTAACATTTCTTTGGAGGCTCGTCCTGGGATATCAATGTCTTCTAACCCTAAGTAGAGAGCAGCCAGCAGCCCTTCTTTTCTTTCAATCCTAAACAAAATCCCCAAACCCAACAATGGGCACCTGTCAGCCAGTTAAGAGTGAATAGCATGGCTGCCATTCTCAAGTCTCAGGTTACAGGCTCCTTGGGTCTCCTCCCAGCTGATCCCCCAACCTAGTTGGGAATGTCAGTGTGGTGGAGTCCCAATTTCCTTTTGAGAAAAACTTCCGGATGCATAGGACTCAGGGGTGGCCAAACAGCAACTGATGGGTCCTGACCAAGGCTACTCTTTGGTGGATGCCTAAATCTCTTGGCAGAACCTGATCCCTGACTGCCCATTTTGGTATCTGGTACAATTCTCTTCTTTCTGTCTTGGCCAGTCTTTCTCTTTGGAAAATAGTGGAAAAGCCCAGGGCTGATCCCTTGGAGATACTCCTAGGAGTGATCCAGGTGACTCCCAAAGTTTCCCAACTACAGTGGAAGGTGGCCCTTGGCTTGCTTCCATTTCTGACACTCTGGCATGGCTCATCTCCCAGGTCCCCACTTTTTCGACCTTTCATTTTCAAACCTCTCTTGGGGAGTGGAGAGCAGGACTTACTTCAACGCCTTCTGGGATCACCACCCTCCTCCTGCCCCTGATGTCCATGGGGGGATGGGAGAGAAGACATTTGGCAGGTTCCCACAAGACGCAGATGAAAAGTAGAGCCAAGTGCCTCTGGTTTGTCTACCCTGGGATAGGGACTTTAAGGAATATTCTCAAGCAGCTGATGAAACTCCTTTTGTTTCAAGGAACTTCCCTATCTTCTTTGGTGGGACATGGCCTGATCATTTCCACTTGTCTGTGGAAAAATATCCACAGACATGATAGGCTTTGGGACAAGGAGACCTCTTTTTCTGCCCTCTAGGCTTTTATCTGCCTCCAGGCTTCTTAGCTGAAACTCACATCTTCAGCCTTCCTCTCCCTCCTCTTGTTTCTCTACCACCTTGGGTGCAGCATACATAACTGATTTCTCTACAATCCTCAGTGCTTCAAGCACCATGGACTCCTCCTCCCACCCTCATGTCCAGGAGCGAAGAGCACCCCTTTTGGACCACCCACTTCAGATTTCTCCACTGGTGCCCTAGATAAAAATTGACAAGGGGGAACAAGCTTTAAGACTTTTAAATGGACACCGATGGAAAATAATTGGTATTTAAACAAATTTAGGTATGTTGGTTTAATTAAGATAGACATGTCTCTAGAGTTACCAGTATGAAATGTATAAAACTTCTTATAGGTTTACTGAAGTTTCAAATAAGCTCTTGTTATCTCTGTTGCAATTTGTCAGCAAAAAGGTGACTGAAAATGACAGTTAATTTTGTCTGTCTCAAAGTCTTCATGGGTAGTTAATTGTTAAGATAGCTTTCAGGGTCTTTGATGACCTGAAACTTTAAACTTTTGCTTGGATGATAAACTAGATTAAATTTGTTGGACATTTAGGCCTTTTCCAAATTGGACGGAATGCTAAAGCATTTCTTACTAAACATAGGTTTGTGCTTTGGGCTTATTGCAGAGAAACTAAGGATATTTGGATTTGTTGGAAAAATATGCTTTGTGCTTGATTAATTCATAAATATGCCATCTAAAAATTCTGGTGTAACAGTTTACAATTAGTTACCATAGTTTTCACTGAAGACTAAGGTTTCTAAGAGTTAAATTCCTGCTAAATGTAGTTAAAACTGATGGAAATAAGGAAAGGAACTCTGTAGAAAACTAGATGCGTAAGAAAGATATAAGGAATGGAAATCCATTTTTGTTAAAGGTAAAAAAAAGTAATTTTGTCCTAAATGAGACTGGTTATTCGGAGAGAAATGGCTTGGGACAAAATCTGAATGCAAAAGAAAGTTATAGAAGGTTCATGAAGGGAAATCTTTGGAAAGGAATTTTATGTGTGGTCAGGACAGACTTTGGCTAAAATGAATGATTTTTTTTTTTTTAATTTTTTTTCAACGTTTTTTATTTATTTTTGGGACAGAGAGAGACAGAGCATGAACGGGGGAGGGGCAGAGAGAGAGGGAGACACAGAATCGGAAACAGGCTCCAGGCTCCGAGCCATCAACCCAGAGCCTGACGCGGGGCTCGAACTCACGGACCGCGAGATCGTGACCTGGCTGAAGTCGGACGCTTAACCGACTGCGCCACCCAGGCGCCCCTAAAATGAATGATTTTAAAAGTACACTGGTATAAGATTAAAATTCCCCCTCCTTTGATTCAAAGACTGGGGGAAAAAATGGCAATGTCCTTGCTGCCAGCCTTCAAATTCTCTACATTTGTGTTATTTCTGTCTAGCAGAGGAATGGATGCCTGTGCCATCTGAGGGATGAATGATATATAAAGGGTTTTTACTGGGATACATGGGAGCCATTTTGCTAAACTTAGCTTAGCATCTGCCCAAAATGGACATCCACATGGCTGGAACACATTTATGTGGGAATTGCTGAAAAAGGCAGGGGAATAGACCTTGACTTTGGCCCTTTTAACCCCCTCCTCCATCAATGGATGATGATCAATATGTAAATTACTGTTGGGCCAAAATAAAATGAGTGCATCCTTCTACAACCAGGGGAGTCTTGCTTGGTCACAGTTAATATCCCCAAGGTCCTGCAGGCAGGAAACAGAGGGGTAGGAGAAATCAGGGAAGATGGGTCAGCTCTGGAAGGTAAGGTCAGGCCTGTGTAAGAGCAAATACTACCACCACCTAGTGAGACTGACTGGGCTTTTGGCTGCCAGTCGCGTAGTCAGCCAAAACACGGACCAACAATCTGGGTCAGGAGGTAAGCTTTCTCCTAACCAGCTGGAAGAAATTGAAATGAGGGACTCCCTTTCCTCCTGTTTCCTACAGGTGGGCAATTCCCCAACCCAGGCCAATACTCCTTTGGGATGCATTCTGAAAACTTGGGATGATTTTGACCCACAAACTCTGAAGAAACAGAGACTCATTTTCTTTTGCCCCAAGGCTTGGTCCTTATACAAATTAGAGGAGGAAACCTGGCTGTCAGAGTTAAGTATCAATTATAATACTATCCTACAATCACACTTGTTTTGTAAATGTGAGGGGAAATGGGGAGAAGTCCCCTATGATCAATGTTTTTGGGATTTAAGAGAAAATTGGGACATGTGTCTGTAATGCAAGGTCAACCCTGGCTTATTGGCAGCTCTTTTCAAGGTCCAGCAATCAAGGAGGGGAAACAATTAAGGGCCTCTTGCTTTTACCCAAAGCAGACCTGAGAAGGAAGAAGGGAATCTTCTACCTCAACTTTCTCCTCCTCAGGTCCTCGATCTATATATCCAGACTTAGGAATGTGCACGTATGCTCCCTGCTGCCCACGTTTTCCAGGCCCTCCCCTTAATGAAACAGGTGTGTTTCCTCTACAAGAAGAGTGAGGGAAGGAGAAACACAGGGAGGCACCACCATGATAATATTACAAATAACTTTTTCATTGCAAGATTTAATAGATAAAAGGATATCTAGGTTAATTTTTTTGATAATCTGAATAAGTATATAGAGGCTTTTCAGAACATTACATACGTTTTTGAGTTGGAAAGATATAATGCTTTTGTTGAATCAGACTCTTAATGAGACAGAGAAGCATGGGGTTCTGGAAGCAACCAAGAGATATGGGGGTGAACAACTCATTACTATGAGACTGGAGGTCCTATAGAGAACTTCCAGTTTCCTACTGGTGTTTAGGCAGTTCTGCCCCAATATCCTAATTGGGACCCTGACCATCCCATTGGGGAATGATGTTGCTGCCACTTCCAAGGTTGTGTTTTGGAGAAATTAAGGAGGTCTAAGGTTAAACCTTTAAATTATGCTAAATTAGCCACTATCTTACAGACACAGGATGAAACCTGGTGGCCTTCCTGGAAAGGTAAAGGGAGACTCTCCTTAAATATATGGATATCTCCCTTGATGCCCCCAAAGCTGAGATGATTCTCAGAAAGGCCAATCTGTCACTCAGTTGGCCCCAGATAAAATTGGCTTGTTGGCCAGGAAGGGACACTGGAGGAGCTCTTCTGAGCTGCCAATCAGGTATATTACAATCAAGATCAAGAGGAGAGCAAGGAACAGGAAAGGAGGCTTAAGAAAAAATCTGAGGCCTTAGTAGGGGCCTTATGTACTATTTCAGACCAGACTTTCCAAGATCCTGGCACCAAGTGCCATTTATGTGGCCATTCAGGGCACTGGAAATGAGAAGTCCTCAGAGGGGACAACCAAAGTCAAAACCCAGTAAACCATGCCCCTCAGGTGGAGACAATCACTGAAAAATCTGAATGCCCTCAGGGACTTCAATCTGGGAAGGTTCAGATAACCAGTGTCCTTAAAAGGGCCTAGGGCCCTTTATGGTGGCTCCACTAAAACAACTATCAGAAACACAGAGCCTCACCTCAGGTAACTCTAGATATAGAAGGAAAACCCGATCATTTCCTTCTTCACACTGGAACCACCTTTTCTGTCCTTTCTACTCCTGGCCAACTATCCAAACACAGTATAATAATTAGAGGCATCTCCAGAAAACTAAATTTTTCTCAGCTACCAGGGTGCACATGGGGACACTTGATTCTTTCGCATTCTTTTTTGATAATGCCAGAGAGCCACACTCCCATGCTAGGAAGGGACATTATGACTGAATTAGGGACCATAGGGCTACTAGCTCCAGGACAGATAAACAGTTGGCTAAACTTATAGTAATCTAGATATCGAAGATCAATCTTTCCTTGAGGTAAAATTAAATGCTCCTCATGGAGTTATTCCTATGGAAACTGGATGGCCAAAGGAGAAATTGAGGATTGAGGACCATAAACTAGTTCACGTGCTTAATTATTCTAATCAACAATACCACAAGATCCAAAAAAGTATGGAAGAGAGAGAAAAAAACTATAGTTAATACATGTATATATAACCAGACATGTCAGAGATTTTTTGATGGCTACAATGAGTCTTTCCTTCCTATGGTGTGAACTCCTCCCTAGGAGGCATTGCATTTGGAATATTAATGCTGTTGGTCTAATATTCTTTTTGTATGTCATTTGTAGAAGCAATTGCATATGCCAGAAAAATAAGACCTCCAAGAAAATTTTGATCCCCCAGATGTTCCAAACACCCTCCCATTATATTGGACCTCTGAACCTGCCCTGACTGCCATTCTGCTGTCTTGCCCTCCCCCCCCCACCCCCTTCAGCAGGAAGCATTTAAGATCAGTCATAGTCCCAATTTCAGTAGCAGTTAGGAGTCACGTGTTCAGAGGGGAAAATATAATAGGGAAAGATAGGATTCAGTAGTCAGAGAGGGAAAAATTAGGACCTGAAGTCCCTGGGTAGGGAAAAACACGTATTTTGGAACAATGCTGGGCAAATGCCCTCAGGCAAAAGGTCCCTCTTAAGAATGTAACAGACACCACCTACTCCCCATCAGGTTCCCCTCAGGAATTTGATAATCAAAATACCTAGATAAACCATAAAACTTATGTTATATGTGGGACAGTATGACCAGTCTGACTCCTCACACAAGGGAAACGAGCCAATCAGGAATGGACAAGCACCTACAGTTATCCAGCCAACAAGGGTAGGTCCTGAGAAGGAAGGGTGGAAGGGGGAAGGGTGGGGGGCAGTGATCAGAACCTTGTAAAACAAAGACCCTTGCCTATGTCGCGGGCATTCACTTTCAAATGTCCTCTCTCTTTAAAGAGAGCTTTCCTACTATCCTTCCTTTCGGATCTTCTACTCATTTTGTGTCCACCTTTTCATTCTTCTCTGCGGGCGAACCAAGGAATCCCAGGTATTGTGTAATAGGTCAACTTATAAGATATTAGAAAGCTTATTGTATATAAGTTCGCCTGAAAATCACCTTTCATGAATAGTTGAGATAAAAGGCTTATGTAGTTCCCTATTCGGGTTATCAGTGATTACTAACCGCCCTATCTCACTTCTGTGACCTTGCCTGCTTACTAAACAGATAACTTAGGATACAAAATGCTCCCCCACCCCCTCTACCAAGATCTGGCCTAGGCAAGACCAACATGTAAAAAGTCACGTAGTCACTGCCCTACAGCATCTCAGGTGTCTAACTATGGTCATTTTAAACCCTCTTAGGACAAAGACCTTCAAAATTTATAGGTTCCCACCAAAACTAACGTCTTTATGTCACAATATAATTGGCTACCATGAAATGCTGAAGATTGTAATTGGTTAACCAAATAATGATGTATTCTGACTTGCTAAAATCCATATAAGCCCACTGCTGCTTTTGTTCGGGGTCATTCTCTGCACTTTTCTCCTTAAGATCAGGAGATCAGGTTTGGCCAGGCCATGAATAAATCTTGCCTCCCTTCTATTCGGCATCTGTTTTTTTTTTTTTTTTTTGATATCACCCTGTTTCAATTGTGGTAAATAATCCTGCAACAGTGAGATTCCTTTTCAAGTTCATTTGTTCAGGGATTGTCTTTCATCTCCAACATAGAATGCTTAGGCAAACATTTAAAATAATATTCCATAAGTAGTAGAAACAAAGCTTATTTCAGGAAACCTGGTGATCACCACAGTGGTGGTTTCAAATGATAGTCCCAATATTCTTTAATACTTCTGTCATTTATGTCTATGCCACTCCCTTAATTCCACGCTCTGTCACTGTTTGGCCAATAGTATATGGTGGTAAGATATAATGCCAGTTTTTGTGTCCAGTCCTTATGAAACTGATAGTTTCCACTTCTATTTCTTGGATATTTGCTTTTGAAAACCAGTCCCCACACCTGGGAGAAGAAGCCCAAAATAGATGATGCTCCATGGAGAAACTCAAAAACTAGAACATCAGATGGCATCATGAGATGGGGATTTTGCAAGCAGATCTTGTAGCCTAGATGAATTGTTCCAGCCGACACCATGTTGAGTAGAGATGAGTGGACTCCACCAAGTTCTACCAAAATTGTACATTTGTAGGCAAAATAAATTATTGCTTTTTTGCAATACCCTGAACTTGAAGGTAGGTAGTTGCAAAGCTATGAATAACTGGAATGGTTGCACTCTTGGTGGCTAGACAAGTTCTAGAGAGATATCAGATGCCTGGGGAAATTTTCACTTTACGCTAAAAGTTCTAACCAAAATAGCATCCCTCTTTCTCAAGTTACTGCAAAGTCTTTGTTGAAATCAGCAGCTTGCTATTATCCTTTTTAGAAAACAATTTGATAGAAGGCTTTATCATAGAGTTGAAAAACTGATAAGACATTCAAGTAAATTCTTCCAAATCACACGAATAATAGCAGAAACCAACCTGTTTCTTTGGTCATGATTTTTTATATAGTTGCCTTTACTCCCCGAAGTCTGTCTTCCTTAGAATCCCAAAAGATCTCATAAAGAATCATTAGGCCATCTTTGAATGAATCACCTGAAGCTGGATTACAAGTGCTATATTTATTACCATTATTTTTTTTAGAGATTTCCAAAATTTCATCAGTTTCTCAAAGGAGTCTGAAACTCTCCCAGCTTTGTTAGTTCTGCCCAGTTGTCATAGATAACTCCTGTTTTTGTTAATTCTTTAAAAACAATAACTGTAAAATTATGGAAGAATAAACTCAAGTATCGTCTGCATCTTAGTAAAGATGTGGCACATGCTGCAGACTGATGTTCAGATTTATAAGACCTATTGAATCCCCATCACTTCACTCATCAAGTTATTAGCAAAGATACGACTATATTCCAGGCACTCAGAAATGAATGAGGATGCTCCTGAGCTGAGTCTTCTGATTCGGCATTTTCTCTTATCTTCTCATGCCTTCTGATCTCAAGGCTAGAGACTGGTAACATAATTTGAACAATTGAATATCTGCTTCACTAATTGCTTATTTGGTTTTTCCACCTTCTCCTGACTTCTGAGTATTCAGTAAAAGCTCTTTTTGATCATTTCTTTAGAACTCAAGTAGTTCCCTAACCAAGTGTTTCCTAGCTTGCTTATCTCAGCAGGTGACAGCAGTTTTGACAAGCTCTCAGTTGCACTGATCCCCTGAGCTAAAATAATAATAATCATAATAATAATCATCATCATAAATACTAACATCTTTCTTTCCATTTCAAATAAGAGTTCTTTGTAATCCTCTTCCCTTCCAGATCAGAAAAACAGGAATAAAATCTTAAAAAGGACATTTCTCAATTGAGAATCTATTCATATTTATTCCCCTAGGTTTCATATTTTAGAACAAACAAAAGGAAGTAATTTTTAGTTTCCAGATTTTGGAGGAGAACTAAAAACAGCCACTCTTTTTTGTTTTTCAGGTTAGTATGTTAACTAAACGTATTTTACTTTTTTCCCTCTACATTTTAGCAAAGGTGAGCACATAGCAATGGAATAATCTTCACTGAAGGGTACATCAAAAATTGTTTTGTGAAAAAAAAAAATAGGTTGTCATTCTCACAGGACACTTGGGTATGTTATGTGCCTACAATTCCATTTGCTTTTCAACAGTCAGTAAAAATGTTGAAAGTTCACATTGGGTTCATTTAGTCATTTAGGTAAATAAATTCTGCTAGGGAAGTAGTGCCACATAATATAACTTGTGGTCTCTAGAGAAATTGGAAGCTTCTTTACCCAAGCACATGGCTTTCCCTTGGAGGTGTAGATCTTCCATGAAGAGTGGTGGATGCATACACTTGGGGCTGACCAGAATGGCGCCATGTTTCTTTTGTTCTGTCAGGCGCTGCCAGCCATAGGACCTAAGGCTGACCATAAAATTCATTGTTTCAACCAAGATATCTTAGAGAGTGAAAGAAGAGGTTTTTAATAATCATAGGATAATGGGCATAAACAGTTAAAACTGGGCCGTTGTCTACCACGTTGGGATTTGTGGTCATCCATCACAAGTAATGGCATGTGACTAAAGCTTACTTTTTGGGGTTTTTTCCTAAATTCTAGCTAAGCAAGGAGACCCTTTTCCTCTCTAGATTCAGAGCTCTAAGCTAGTGAACTTGAAGTTGTCTTAGATTATGTCGCTCACTGATGTGTGGAATTTAATCTGAGCAATTAAGGGATAACATAAATAAAAGGGAACATAAAAAATAAAAAGAAAGAATTCTGGTGTTGTTTTTGTTTCTGATTCTTATTGTCCAGAGAACCTTCCTGCCCTCACTTGTTGGTTATGCAAGCTAACGAACCCCTTTTATGCTTAAACTTACTCAACTCTGGCTTGTTATTTGCAAAGAGAAATATCCTAATACACATGCATAAATGTTAAGGATATTCATTAATATAGGAACTTTCTCTAGAAAGAGAAAAAACATAAATTTTTAGTTTGGGGGACATAAATCTTTTTTGACCCTCTTTTCCTTGGCCCTTTTGAAATTCACTCTCTCTCTGACTTGCTTATTTGGGTAATATGAATCTGGTTTTTATAGAAAGGATCATTGTGCTAGAAAAAAAGGCAGCTTTAGATTTATCTTTACTGCATTAAAAAATAATCCTCATAGCTTCATGTGAGCTGACTTAGTTCACCAGGAAACTTAATTAACTTTTATGGAAAACTCTTTTTAGTAATAACAATTAAATTTGCCCAGAGTAGTTTCCTGCATATCTATCAATAACAAGCCAACAAACATTTCCTGCTTATAAAAATTTCTGAATTCCCTAGGTTTCTCTCTGTTCCAAGACTGTTTCTTCAACTTTCTCTTCAATCTTGTGTGGTCCCCATATTCTTCCAGTAAGCTTCTTTTACATTAGACAAAGGAAGTTGGTATGTGTTATACCAAAAAAAAAAAAAACAAAAAACAAAAACAAAAAACAAAAAAAACAAAGCAAAACAACAGCAAAAATTACACAGGAAATAGAACCAGAATGTGCATTGCCACCCAAAAGACTCAGAGAAATGTAGGATATTGGGAATTGATAATTTAGTCAACTGCCTCATATTCCAAAATGGGAACCTTGATGCCCATAGAATGCAGTGTGGAATGCCTAAATGATTACCCAGTATTGATGAGGTTTTGGGGATGGTGGTGGGGTTCAGAGCTGACAGCCAAGAAAGAATTCTTGAAGACGTCTTTGGTACCAAAAAGGTGATTTTATTAAAGCACTGAGGATAGGACCCATGGGCAGAAAGGGCTCCACTTGGCTTGTGAAGAACGACTGGTTATATACTACAGAGTTGGGAAGCTAAGGTCAAAAGGGAGACCTCCAGAAGGACTTTGATATGCTAAAGAGGACTCCTAAAACACCTGAGGCCTTGCTATTGTCAAGCTAAAGTTGTTTTTCCTCTTGTAAGGTGTTAACAATAGAACGTTAGAGTGTTCCTGGAAAAATGTCATATTCTGTATTTGCCTCAAGTATTTGTCAATGGACTGCAGGTTATAAGGTTACCTGCTATTTCCTACTTGCCTTTGTTCCTCATATCACTATGGAGGGGAGGGTGATATTAAGGGCTCCAGGAAATCATAGGTTTCTGGAGATTAGGCTATTGATTTTACTAAGATATTTGTAAACTGATGGAGACTCATGTCCTGCATGACTGATCTCTATCAGCAACCATTTGTTGTTTTTGTTTGTTTGTTTGTTTGTTTCCTTTCCTTTGTTTTGGGGAAGCCAGGAGTGCCTGAGGAATAGCACACTTATACCACCTGGGAGGTGGGGTGGTAGTGGTGTAGCTTGTGCTTCACCCTCAGTTTGCCTTAAGCTCCCTCATCAGTATCACTAGAACCACAGTCCTATTGAGGGTAAGACTCTGTCGGATTATGAGAGTACTGGGAAAAGAAATGAAGAAATGGGAAATTACAGGACACAAGAGATTGCTTCTGAGGTCTTAGATCATTTAAAGAATGGCAAGGTTGAATTCCTGTCTTCTCGTCTTGAGGCACAGAATGAAGCTGACGTCTTGGATTGTAAAAGAATCTCTTATTTCTTTATCTTCTGAGCTGAGTGCGTACAAACCAAAGTCCAGAATGTTTCTACATGTTTCTGAATTATAAGTTCTGCTGAATTCACAGTCTCGACATAAATCTTGTGTAAAAGTAGGTCATTAGCCGTAAGAATGGAACCAAAGAAAGAGGGGACATTTGAGAGAAATGGAAAGACACACGGGACCTGCAAATCTTCTAGTGCATTCCCAATTAATGATTCCAGAGAAGACAGCACCCTCTCCCTTATCTACAGAAGCTATTCCCTGTTTCTCCTTGCTTAAGTGGGCTATTATCCTCCTACAGACAGATCACACTTCCAGGAGAGAAGCAACAATGCCCCTTTCGCCTCCCTCCTCATTACTGCTAAATCGTATCACTGAACTAGTAACTACCCTCATATAAAAAACTTTGAAGAGGGTTTTTGAAACTGTTTTTGAAACTTTTTTTAAATGTTTATTTATATTTGAGAGAGAGAGAGAGAATGAGTGGAGGAGGGTCAGACAGAGAGTGAGACACAGAATCCGAAGCAGGTTCCATCCAGGCTCCAGGCTTAATAGCAGAGCCCAACGTGGGGCCGGAACTCACAAACTGCAAGATCGTGAACTGAGTCACCCAGGCGCCCCTTGAAACTTTTTATATGCAGAAACTAATTATAGACCTGAACTGTAACTTATTGGGTGAGTTGACTTTTTCAAGTGTTGAGTTGTTAACAGGAATCCGCCAACCAGTGATTCTGAATGCAGTCGATAGCCCTTCTGTAACTAGCGGTTCCTCCTGATTTCCTGGGTTTAGTACTGAAAACCTGACCTCACAGGTAGGCAAGAATGCTGGAGGGGCAGAAATCATCTGATGAAATACAGAAGAAAAATTTAACATCAAGAACTTAAACTGCTGGACAAAATTTTCCGTGTGAACCATCATCCCAACCCCTACATATGTTTCACAGGAGAATCCAGAAAACAACTGTATTAGTTGCCAAGGGCTGTCATAATAAAGTACCACAAACTAAGCAAATGAAACAAGAGAAATCTTTCTCATCGTTCTGGAGGCTAGAAGCAGGAGATCGAAGTGTCAGCAGGATTGGCTCCTTCTGAACCCTTTGAGGAAGAAGCTGTTCTATGCCTCTCTGCTAGCTTCTGAGTCCCCCGCCCCCACTTCACCCACAGCAATCTTTGGTATTCCTTGACTTGTAGATGCCATTCATAGTGTGACACACCCAGAGTGCCTGCTATCCTGTGTCCAAATTTTCCTTTTCCATATGTCACAATAAGTCACCAGTCACATTGGATTAGGGTCCACCTTATCACCTCATTTTACTTGATCACCTACAAAGACCCTTTTCTCAAATGATGAGGGACATAAGGCAAGCTGAGGGCCAAACACAACTAGCACAACCCCCATCTCCACAGGTGGGATGTGTGTGATATTCTTCAGGCATTTCTGGCTGCCCAAGAACAAAGGAAAGGACAGAAAACAAATGGTTAAATTGATAGTCTCCATAAGTTTACAGATATCTTAGTAATATTACAAGAAAAAAGGCAATCTTATCAATAGCCTAATCTCCAGGAACTCTCTACTATCTTAATGATGATGCTTTACTAGAGGGAAAAACAACTTTTGCTTGACAATAGTTAGGCCTCCAGTAATCTGTAAAATCTCTTTAGGAGACAAAAATCCCTTTAAGGAACTTCCTCTTGACTTTTCCTCCCCCAACTCCACAGTATATAAGCAGTCGCCCTGCACAATCCGTGCAGCTCTTTCCACCCCGGAGTCCTGTCCCGGTGCTTTAATAAACTCACCTTTCTGTACCAAAGGCATCTTCAAGAATTCTTTCTTGGCCATCGGCTCTGAACCCCCCACCCACACCCCCAAATCCCATCACCAGATAAAGTCATATTCACAGGCACTGGGTTTGGACCTCAGTTAGGAGTACACTATTCAATCCATCACAACAACCAAAGATGTGAAAGATATTTTGGTACGTGAAGCATCAGCATATTTCTACACCACACTACCGGCTAATCTTTGTGCCTAGATATTTATGCCATGAGGCTGAGTATGCAAAGATGAAAGACTGTTCAATTTCACTTCAGGGCAGATTTAGGTGAGATGCTCTATGTCCAGGTCTATAAACTCTCTTCCATTAGCTAGAGCGGAGATTTGTTTCTTTTAAAATAAAAATAATAAGTAAATAAATGAATAAATGCAAATTGATGTGTAGTGAATTTTCCTCCTAAAACTAATTCTGGATATGGAAGGGACAATGGGTTTTGGTAGGAAAATATATGGTGGGGAGAGATGAACATCAGAAATGGAATAGTGACTAGTGATACAGGTATGAAAGATGTACTACAAAAAAAAAAAAAAAAAAAAAAAAAAGGGTCGTTGATAGGGAAGGGTAGGTGGGAGTATTCCCAACATAAAGATGCTTAGTATACTGGAAAAATAATTTGTTTTGAAATTAATATGAAGACTAATGGGAAAATATGACATATTTTTCCACTACTACACCATTTTATATATATGATTTATATCTACAAAGTAGACAATCAGACAGTATTTACTGAATGAAGAAATTAATTAAATTTTCAGTGGAGTACAAAATAGTAAATCTATTATTGGCTGGTATCTTCAAACATAACATAAATAACCAAAAGAGTATATGTAGAGAACTATGGAGGGGTAAATACTGCTAAACAATAATTACTCAAACTGAGGATGACATTGATGGAAACTCAGATGGGAGTGTGGGAGTCTGGATGCCACAGTGATCATCAATATTATCTAAATAAGGGGATTTCTCAGTTTTAGAAACCCAAGAGAAATCAACTGTAAAATAGACATATTTATAATAAATAATAACAATTAAATTTTATCATGCTAATGAACAATGATTCATAAAAACACCAACGTTCTTCCTGAAGCTTGATATTTGGTATTATCACATCATTAATCAAATAAATCAGAATACCATGAATAGCAATATGAAACAGACGTGGGATGTTTGCCATAAAACTCTGATGCAGATATATTTAGGAAGAATATTATATTCCATTCTCTGTATTTCAACATTGTAATGACAATCAGTACGAGCAGCAACACAAAGCCAAACAAAACAAATTAAAACAAAATTAATCACGATAATGGTCAACATTAGCACAACTTCTAAGAGTTATGTGTTCCAGTTATTGCCATTACCTTTACATATTTTAATACATTTTCTTTACAGCAATAGTTTGGTACCTGTACAAGGCAGATAATATTCTTAGTTATTGGCACTTGTGTTCTTTATTGGCTACCGCCCCCAATGACATTGTGAAATTCTCCCTTCAGTTAGCCTTTTGCACGTATCTAGTGAATTTGCTTTTACTCCGCGTGTGTCTATGAAATGGAACTCTGTAACAAAGTTACCAAGATAGTGACTTTGCTTCAGGTGCTAAATTCCACAGGCAGAATTAATGATGTGCCTCAAGCACCTGAGCTTAATTAAATCTAAACTAATAGCGGATGAGGAACAAGCAGTGCGGGACTTCAACAAGTTGCAAAAGTTAGTATCATGCGTGTTCCTGAAAAGTTTCAGTTACCGTCACAATAGCTGAATAAATAACCTAAGAAAAAAGAAGCTTCATTTACCAGTTAGTTCTGCTGAGTCATCCTCAGGATGAGGGAGGGATCACTGGAACTTCCTCACCTGAGCAGAGCAGCTGCGCATGTCCCAGCAGTGAGCGATGTGGCCAACTGGGCCCAGGTGGAAATTTCGGAAATAATTTGCTGTAGTTAGTCGGTTTACAGAAAATAAAAATGTTAGCTGTCCTTAATTTATCTCCTGCTTAAGTGTTTGCATTTCATTTTTTTTCAAAATTTTCAAATATGTAGAAATTATGAAAGTACTGAATAATTTCTTCAGTAAGGATGAATTTTGGATCATTGTCTCCTGGTTTTTCTTTCTTTACATTTTTTAAATGTTTTATTTATTCTTGAGAGAGAGAGAGAGAGAGACAGAGCATGAGTGGGGGAGGGGCAGAGAGAGAGAGAGAGAGAGAGACATAGAATCTGAAGCAGGCTCCAGGCTCTGAGCTGTTAGCACAGAGCCTGACATGGGGCTCAAACTCACAAACCACAAGATCATGACCTGAGCCAAAGTCAGATGCTTAACTGACTGAGCCACCCAGGTGCCCCCATTGTTTTCTGTTTTTAAGGAAAAATAAATAAAATACACTTTTTATATACATAAGCAGAAAGCTGAAAGAAAATCTTTTGAAACACTAGTGATTCCATGTTTCTCTACCAGCCTATACAAATAGTGTTCTAGGAAAAGACAAACACACAAATAAAACAACAAAATGAACACAGACCATCTGTTTATTTTGAGCCTCTTTGACATAATAAATATATGTAGTACACTTCTTCAATGTCAATATATAACATCCTGTTCCTCACTTTCTTCAAAATATATATGGTATAGACTACATTTACATATAAAATTTAAAATATTGCTATTGGCATAAGAGTTATGGTTGTCTAGTTCTTTAATAAACCCACCAATACTTCAAAGGGTTGCATATGTCACAGGGATAAAAGGCACAGCATAGGGAATACAGTCAATGGCATTGTAATAGCGTATGGTGACAGATGGTGGCTAAGCTTGTGCGGAGCATAGCATAGGTATTGCCAAATCTCCATGTTGTACCCCTGAAACTATGCAACATTGTGCGTCAATTGCACTTCAATTAAAATAATAAGGGGAACCAAAACTAAAGAAAAAATGATTTTTTCCAATAGTACCTACAAATTATGTATGTAACATTTTTTCAGTTACGTATTCTTAGAGCATGTTCATTATTGCTTTGATTTTCTTCTTTTATTTCATCAATTCCATCTCATTTGATTTGTTTCTTGTTAAAAGGTCATCGTGTATGTATTGGGGGGACTGTGGCATCATTTTCATGTGCTGTTTTTTCCTTTTATTGTTTTTTAAAGATGCCTCATATGTAATAGTTTTTGATAGGTAATTTTATATGTATTTTTAGTTTCATAAAATGCTGCTCTTAGCCAGATCAGTCACTGTCTGTTACTACAAATTTCATCACTGTTACCAAATATTTGCATATCACATCATTCTCAAGTTATTGACTTTTTTTCCAAAAAATAAAATTTCAAATTAGCAATACATTAATAAATCAACATGTACTAAGCAATTCACCTAAAAATGTGTGCTTAGTACTCAGGGATTATTGAACATGTTAATAATATCTTCTGGACCTTAGACATATAGTAGTCAGTACATTCATGTATACCTCCAGATGAAATTATGCGTAGCTACTAATTATACCTAAAAACATAGATATACAGGCTAAAAATATAGTTCATCAATAAAATTTAGATAAGTATTAATAATTTGAATAAACTAAGATGAAAAGATTTAAGAATAAAAGCTTTATTTTGATGATTGAAAAAATGTATTCTCTATCATCTTAAATTTGAAAGACTGTAGTATCAATTTTGCATACATGCCTTGATTTGTTATTGCATTCATTTATTCAACATATATGCATTAAGCATATTTTATAAGTAGACCTATAATATCACCAAGAATGACTTAAGTGTGGTGTCAAAGAGTGTTTGAAAATGTATTTCACACTTATTTTGATACAGCAAGTTCACACTTATTTTGATCTGTTGGAATCCATTTTTGATATTTGAAAGGTTGCATCTTAGTAAGTAGTATTTTTAAATATGAGATGGATAGCTGAGAATAGAAAATGGATGGTTTTACTACTAAAAAACATATAGATAACCATAACCATTTTGGGAGGGTGGGGAAAAATATATTGACAAATCTTAATCCTAACCAAGGTTAAGTTCTATATAAAAAGAGTTAACTAAAGCTTTACTATGAAGGTCAGATACTAAGAGTTCAGTTGACCAAATTAATTTCCTGATAAATATTAAGTTAAACTCAATATAAATAAAGCTTCAGAAAAATGTCAGTAATGATACTTTATTTCTCTTCTAAAAGTACCCTTTTGTATTTAGGATAAACTTCACAGTTTATGGTAGTGGCTTTAAGGAAGCAGGTTCCACTGAAAAGCCTGAGCATTTGTGACAAATAATACATGTGTGCATGAAGTTAATATATTTGAATAATAAAATAAAAGTAATCCATAATTTTTGGGTCCATTAATTTTATGGCATGTTTATATGGAGTTATACATGTAATAAAAAAGAAACTAGATAATTAAAGAACACGGCAATATCTCCACATTTATTGTATATAAGAAAATCTATAAAGTTGAAACTTAAAAATTATCAGGAGAAATTATTAGAATCATTAATCTTTGAAAGACCAAGAAAGCAAACATAAAATAAGAATATAGAAAATGAGAATAAAATAACTAGTCAGATTGCTTAAAAACACATTGAACCTTATGTACTATTAAAAGTTGAATATTTAATATTGATACTAATTAATAATTATTCACATATTAACAAAAGTGTTAATCATATATTAGGTGACAAAATACCTTTATTTCTCAAAAGGGATAATTCTACTGACTACTTTTTTAAAAATGTTTATTTATTTATTTTTGAGAGAAAGAGAGAGAGAGAGAGCACAAGTAGGGGAGGGGAGAGAGGGAGAGAGAGAATCCCAAGCAGGCTCCATGCTGTCAGTGCAGAATCTGACACAGGACTCGATCTCATGAACCATGAGATCATGACCTGAACAGAAATCAAGAGTCCAAGGCTTTAGTGACTGAGAAACCAGGTGCATCTGGACTACTTTTTTTTTTTTTTTTAATCAGAATCCAGTAAGACTGAAAGTGCATATCAATATTCTAAATAAAATTACCCAAACTTAGCCATTTCAACATGCATACATATATGTATATACATACATACACACACACACACATATTTATATATAATCTCTAAATAATGAAAATGCCTTGTAATGATGAGACTAATGCATTGTTGCGACTAATGCATTATAACTAAAACCTGCATTTAAGGAAATGTGTCATTATTAAATATAGAAGCATTAAAGCAAATTTATTTCATATACAACTTGAGAACTTAGAAAATACAAACATAAACCTAAACACAACTGAATAAATTAATTTAAAACATAAAAATTTAAAAACATAGCAGAAAAAATTAAGTATTAATAAGAAAGCCTTTAATCAAAAGAAAATTGACTCAGCTGATGTGATCAATGAAAACAAAATATTATTTTATAAACAGAAAGTCCAAACATAGAGCTGCTCCATGTATAGTACAGTAAGGGCTCCAGTGATGGTTTTCACTAGCATTCTCTGTATGTTGGATATCATCAAAGGCCAGCACAGCACTATTTATGCATACAACATGGCTATAACATTCTTAGAAGTCCCTACCAGGCATGAGGGCATCTAAATGTGTATTCTTTGTGTCTGTCTTATTATTTATTTATTTATTTTAGTGTTGATTTTTGAGAGAGAGAGAGAATGAGGGAGGGAGGGCTCCCACCCACCAACCATGAGATCATGACCTGAGCTGAAGTCAGACACTCAATCGACTGAGCCACCCAGGTGCCCCCCTTCATGTCTGTGTTAAAGTATAGGAAAACCGATCCCAGAAACTTACTAATAGACTTCCCTTGTATCTTTCAAGCATAATTATATCCTTTGCTCTTGCCTAAACCAATCAATGGAAGAAGGAATGGAATAAAAATGACTCGCTTAGACCAATCAGAATTCAAGTCTATGGACTAGGTCAGAAGTGTCTCATCTCAAACACAGAGCTATTCAAAAGAGGCTGGTTTTTTGAACCACATACAGACCGTGTCTGCCAATATAAAACAAATTAATGACTATCACTCAATGTACTTATTTGAAAAAACCTGAATATACACATTTAGATGCATATATTAAGTTTAATCAGATAAAATATTCAAGGTGTATAGTATGGATGAATTTATAATACAGAAGAGCTAAAACATTAGAGTGACACAATAAATAAACTGGATGAAATGGATAATTAAAAAAAATACTAATGCTAACTAACACAAGGAAAAGGAGAACATTTAAGCAAACAGACAAACAAAAAAACCATCCAAAAGTATTCCTAAAACTGTTCTTGACCATTACAGGTAAATGCTTAATTTGCTTCAGAATTAAGGAAAAGATTGAGAACACCCTGATTACTTTTCAAAATTAGCATATCTTATATCAAACACATTGCATAGATTTTTAAAAAGTAAAAATTGTAAACCAATGACTATGGATGAACCTAATTTACTAGGATCAGGTTCAGGAGAAGCAGCAGCAAATGCAAAATTAAAGTCATTTAAGATAGAAGTTAATTTTTCATATAAATGAAGTCCAAATATAGGCAGGTTGGGACTGGTATGCCAGATGCAGAAACATCAGGGATCCAGGTTCCTGGTACCTTTCTCTCCCACTCTCCTAGTGTGAGACCTCCTTGTCAGATCATAGTCTGAAATGGTTGCTGGATATTTAACTAGAATATAAAAATTCAAGGATGAAAAGGAGAAAGGAAGAAGAACCAAAGGTTACATAGCCTAGCTAAATGAGATCCTTTCAAGAAGACTTGGGAGAAGTAAGAGACCACACTTCTGTTTGTAATGAACAAGCAGAACTTTGTTACATGGCCATAGCTGGATTCAGGCTGAGCAGTGTAATCATTTAGAAGAGCACATTGCTGCTTAAAGAAATCAAGGCTCTGTAACAAAGAACAGAAGGGAGTTTCTGCCACATGTGCAAAAATTCTTAACAGAAAATTAACAAATCTAATACAAATGTATTAAAAGAAAATTAAAACATGATCAAATTGACTTTATCCCCCAATGCAAGAAGAGTTTAATATTCTAAAGTCTATTTGTAGCATTCATTCCATCACTAAATCAAGGGAAAAGATGATCTCAATAGTATGCAAAAGACGATTTGGCAAAATTAAACCTCAGTTCCTGAAGACAAAAATTTCAAATTAAAGTGACTATTTAACACGATAAATAAAAGCTCTACACAAAAATAACCAGTGCCATACTTAAAGGGAGAAAAAAAAAGAATCATTTCATATACGTCCTAAACAATTGAAAGATGCCTACTTTCACTAATACTATTTATCACTCTTCTTATAGTGCTTTTTATTTAATATTTCCACAATCTTTTCTTATTCTCAACACAAATAGGGGAATTATTTAGGGGCTTATGTGATTAGAAAAAAGCCTGTCATGGCTCTCTTCCTTATTTCTCCCTGCACTGTAAAGGATTTATTTACCCCTCCAACTGAGAATAACTACTCAAGATAGTTTAAAAAAAAAAAAAAAAAAAGGTGAGGGGGAAGGAAACCACAGTCATCATTATCTTGAAAAAATATCTTTCCTTAGCAAAATTAAAAAGACAAAACTGAAAAAAAGGAAAAAAAAAACTAAAACTAATAACGGTATATAAAGTGGACTCTTACCATCAGTATTTTTCTTACATCCACAATGAAAATAAAGTGGAAAACAATTTCATGCAAAATAACAATATGAAACATAAAATCTCTAGAATAAACCTACCTAAAAGCATACAGACCTTCTATCAAGAAAACTATACATTTTAATGAAAGACATTGAGGAATACTTGAATACAAGGTATAAGATAGCACTTTCTTTTTGGGACGGATTGCCTAATTTACTCACTTAACAATTATTTATTGATCTATTATTTTCCTGATACTACTCTAAGCTCTGGGGACACAATAGGGAACATATTTGCTGTGGTCTGAATGTTTTTGTCTCTGCAGAATTCATATTTTGAAAACTAATACCCAAAGTGATAGTGTTAGGAGGTGGCTACTTTGGGAAATGATTAATCCATGAGGCCAAGTCCTCAGGAATGAGATTAGTGACCTTATAGAAAAACACCCAGAGAGCTAGTTTGTCCCTTCTGCTGTATGAGGACACAACAGTTTGAAACCCATAAGAGGGCCCTCACCAACAACCTAGGCTGACACTCTGATCTCAGACTTCAGTCTCCAGATTGTGACAAATAAATAGCTGTTGTTTATAGATCCAAATGGACTAAGACAATATTTAACATTGTGTTCCCTTGGAAGCATATTATGAGGCAATATTATAATATTAAGGAGCCGTAATTAAAATGTTTAAATAATAAGGTAATAACAGTAAATAACAAAAATATCTCCTGGGCAATTTGAATTGAATGATCAGCAAAATTCTGCCTGAGGAGACATTCCAGCTGAGACCAAGGAAGCAGATATGCTAATATCTGGTTTAAGAACATTCCAGCAGAAGAAATTTCAAGTACCAAAATCCTCCTTCAAAATAAGTTGAGTTCAAAGAAAGAAGGATTATTTTTTCTTATAGGAGTGTACAAGAGGGAAAGTTTTGTGGAATCATGAAAATTAAAAAGCAAGATAATAAAAAGACATGGTCAAGAGAACAAGTGATCGACAGAATCACATTTAGATATGAAGCAGATATTGGGGTTATCAGACACTTTAAAATAAGTATGACTAATATGCTAAATGATCCAGTGGGAAAGGTGGAAAACATTTATGAACAAATGTGGAAATTGAGCAGAAAAATAGAAACATTGAGAACCAAATGAAAGGGCTAGAAATAAAAACCAGCAACACAGTATTAGAGATGAGTAATTCCTTTAATTGGCTCATCAGTAAACTCAACACAGCTGAGCAGCAATCAATTGCAACAAAATCCAAGCAGGATTTTACATATAAATCAATAGGCTGATTCTAAAAATACATGGAATGCCTAAGAAAATAGGGTAGCCAAACTATTTTTAGAAAATAGGAATAAAGTTAGAGACCTTGCAGGGCCTGATTTGAGGAGTTAGCATAAAGGTATCATAATCAAAATCATCAAAATATGCTGTATTCATAAAATGATAGTCCTATTAGCTCATAGAACAGAATAGAGAGCCCAGAAATACATAGCCATGTGATAAAAATGCATTTTTGACAAAAGTGCGCAACTAATTGAATGAAGGAGGATAGTCTTGTTAACATATAGAGCTGATACATTCACACATCTGTATACAGAAATGAACTTTAATCCACACTTACATTGTATACAAAATTAACTCATATGCACCATAGAACTTCTGCAGAAACTGTAGGAGAAAAATGTTCATGGTAGAAAAAAAATGTTCATTACCATGTGTTAGACAAAGATTTCTTAACTAGAATGCCATTCACACGAACCATAAAAGAAAAAAAAAATCCAAATTGGACTTTATCAAAACTAACAACTTCTCTTCAAAAGGTACTAGAAAGAGAATAAAAGGACAATTCAATGTCTGGGAGAAAATATTTGCAAATTATATATCTTAAAGTACTTTTATCCAAAAGGCATTAAAAAAAAAAACCTTGAAACTCAACAATAAGACAAAAAGCACAATTTAAAAGAGAAAAGGGAGTGAAGATTTTGAAAGAATACTTCATCAAGAAACAAGATGTGAGTGACAAAAAAATACATGAAAAGATGCTCAGCATCATTAGTTTTCAGTAAATGGAAATTAAAGCTACAAGGAGATTCTATAACACACCTATTCGAATGGCTAAAAATAGAAACATGGACAATACGAAGTGTTGGTGATAACCTGGAATAACTGGGCTATTCATAAATTGCAGATGGGAAGGTTAAATTGTACTGCCACTTTGAGAAACAGAATGTTAGTCCCTTACATAAAGCTATATATACACCTACCATACATGCACTGGACAATATACCATCACAGTCCTGGGAGCTTAACCAAGAAACTTATGTTCACACAAAGACCTGTGCAATACTGTTCATAGCAGCTTTATTTGTTATAGCTCAAAACTGGGAAGAATCCAAATATCCATCCTCTGGTGTAAATAACCAATTATGGCATATTCATATAGTGCAACACTCAATATGGGATCAACCTAAAACATGCTAAAAATAAAAGCCTGGTACAAAACGTTAGAGCATGATTCCATTTACATAACAGTCTTTGTTTGTTAACCATTCTACACAGAGGATTTTTTTTTTTTTAGTTGTATTTATTTTGAGAGAGAGAGAGTGCGCGCGTGTGCACGCACACACTAGTGGGGGAGGGGCAGAGAGCGAGAAGGAGGGAGAGAGAATCCCAAACAGGCTCTGCACTGTCAGAGCAGAGCCTGATGCTGGGCTCAGAACCATGAACCAGAACCCGAAGATCATGACCTGAGCCGAAGTCAAATGCATAACTGACTGAGCCACCCAGATGTCCCCATTCTTAAACAGACAAGCGGTAGAAATAGAAACCAGATCAGTAGTTTTCAGGGGCTGGGTGTTGGGGAAAGAGCGTGACAATAAAGTGACACAGTAAAACTTTCAGAGTGATGGAATTCTGTATCTTCATTGCAGTGATGGTTATATAACTGTTTATATTCATCAAAACTCATGGAACTGAACTTCAAAAAAGTGTATATTATTCTATTTATATTATACCTCATATATTTGACCCAAAAAGGACCTCAGAAAAATGTAGTGTTGTGTTTATTCTAAATGTACTTACGTCTTCTGGGCAAAGGTGGCCCTAAATGCCACGCTAACCTCTCTGGATGTCCACAGTCTTCATTTTGGCCCGCTCTCTTCTCTTTATCTTGCGTATGCTTTCACAAAGTTGTTGTACATATTTAGTTCCAGTTTTTAGTTGTCTGCAGCTACCATTATTGGAGGCTAATGTCTTAACATGAGTTCTTAATTTAACATAAATTCTACATTCTCACAATAAACTGAAAAACTATTTTAGGCACATCCAAAGCAATGCCATTAGCCAAACCGAATTATATAGAAAGAAGCTGCCTACAAGACCTGGGGAATTGTCTATAGACATGAAGTTTTCCTCAGCCATATTTTTGGCTTGTTGTATATGATTAAAATGAAACCATTTTATTGCTCTCTCCGAAGGGGTCTGATGGGATCTATCTGCTAATCTGCCCGGAATGTTATTAAGACTTCAGAAATAAGTGCACCTGCAAATCAATTAGTGGTGGCAGATTCATTATCAGAAGCAGGATTCCATGTACAGCAAAGAATGCATCTGTACTTTGATCTGTTGATTTTGCCACTTGATTAGAATGTTACATGATATTTTGTCATAAATGCCAAGCATATGAAAAAGAAGTGAGTACGAAGAGGTAACATTCATTTCTGTAATCCAGTCTCTATTTGTATTGTATTTTTTCTCATAAATACATAATTGCTATCCTCTGTATATTCATAAATAATACAAAATATTCATGAAATCCTCTCTGTGTCATAAAGTATGGTGGACACTAGAAATAAAAATATTTTATAAAAAGGAAAGGGTTTCTGCCCCCAGGAAGCTTTAAAAAAAATCCAGTAAGGAAACTTCCATGCATCCAAATAATTCTAAAACACGAACAATGATGACAGAGATGAGACAAATATACTACAAGAGCTTTGCTTAAAATCCAGAAACAAAATAAAAGTCTTCCCTGAAACATTCACTAGGAATACTTTTTCCTGGCCTAGAATTAGCCTTAGTCATCCCCTGAAGGATTTACACAGGAGAGACCCATATCCTCAAGGGATCACCTAGGATAAAACAAAACAAAACAAAAAAATAACAGTGCTTCGAGGACAGCAAGGTGTCCTTCCTACCTATTCAACAAAAATATTACTAAATGCTCAGATTCCACCAAACCCAACATTTACATGCTAGGCTTAAAAATATTTTCTAATATTGACACTTAGCACCCAAGACAAATTACTCTTTGGGCTGTGGTCCGTTTGAACAGAGATTGCAAATGACAACTTGCAGTCAAGTCTGCAACACTGTTGAATAAACACACACACACACACACACACACACACACATACACACACGCAAACACGCCCTGCTGTCTTTTGTTTATTTATTTTTTGGTCTGTGGGCGTAAATACTGACTCAGAAGAGTGGCCACTTAGAGCTGGGTGGCACCAGCCTGTGAAGGCTGATTGTACATTTCTCCTCCTGCTCTGTGTTCAGTGATATTGTGCTGCCAACACAGAAAAGGAGACGTTCTAGAAAGACAAAAGCTGAAAAAAGTTGCAAGATCATCAGGAATGTTTAAAATACTGAACTTTCTTCAGCAATATATAATCTATGTAAAGGCAGACTGACCATTATGAAAACGTACACTGAAAGAACTTAAAGATAGTTCTTCTGAATTACATACAATATTTTCCTGGAAACCTTCAAACTGCACTTATAGAGGCCATATGGAAAAAAATAGGCAGCTTATCCTGTGGCACGCAAAGCACTTTGAACTCTGAAATGAGATGAGTTAATGCTACGAAAATAAGAATCTACAAGTCAATGTTATAGCTCCTATAGCTATCTCTTTATATGTTTTAAATGTATTTTATATGTCAATGTATATACACATAAGTATATAGAATTTGAATGATCACTATGTATAGTAAACTTTGAGTGAGTGTTATCTTGGAACAACTAGGAGACAAGGACACATACAGAATTCTCTGCAGGAAAGTTCTACAGACCAGAAGCCCTTGACCCAAACCTGGCCTATGGACTGCTTCTGTGCAGCTTCCAAATATGAATTTTGAAATATTTTAGGGGCGCCTGGGTGGCGCAGTCGGTTAAGCGTCCGACTTCAGCCAGGTCACGATCTCGCGGTCCGTGAGTTCGAGCCCCGCGTCAGGCTCTGGGCTGATGGCTCGGAGCCTGGAGCCTGTTTCCGATTCTGTGTCTCCCTCTCTCTCTGCCCCTCCCCCGTTCCTGCTCTGTCCAAATCAAAAACAAAAAAAAAAAAAAAAAAACGTTGAAAAAAAAGAAATATTTTAAGGGATTATAAAAGGGAAAAAAAAAAGGGAGAAAAAGGGGGAATACGTGACAGAGACCACACATGACTTGTAAAGCCTAAGATATTTACTATCTGGCCCTTTGTAAAAAAAAAAAAAAAAAAATGTTGTCACTCCCTGCTTCAGGGCAAGCAAAGTAAAAGGCAGACAATTACTTATGCAAGGAGGGAAGACCGGAAACCTTTTTTTTTTTCCAGTAATATGAAGGACTTCAGAATACAACTGAACCATTACAGAATTGTTTGGTAAGGAGGTAAATTTACTTACTCAAAACTAGCCCTTTGCTGAGAAGTAATCTTTTTGCAGATTTACTAAATCAATTAGCTTTAGGTCAGTTACTAGGGCTTTGCTTTTCTCATATCTAAAAGGTAAACAATCAATTTAACTTATACCATCAATTCAAAGGAAAACTTATCTATTAACCTAAACAGAACTGAAAATAGATAGCTGTTATGTATTTGCATAATGTACTTTCCAGAAATTTGTAAAATATTAGTTCCCTAAAACTGTTTCATAAATCCTTTCTGCAAGAAATGAAGCAGGCTAGCTAAAGCAGCCAGGGTTTGAGCTCTGTTTTATCATCTACTGGTTGTATGACCTTGAGCAACACAGTAGATAGTCTGTCTTTCAGTACTTTTCCTCATCTATATAAAATGGGACAAAATAAAATCTGCAGTATTGGGCTATATTCATACTTAAGTAAAATGATGGTAACCCAGTGAGAGATTAAGTGTTCACTAACTATTTGCCATGATTGCAAATAAAAGTATCTCTAAAGCAGGTTTTCCATGTGTAGTTATTGATACATTTTATCATTTCTCAATCTATTAATCTAGGTTACTAGCTAGCTATATATATATGTTCCTGAATCAAGAATGTTTTTCTTCCTCTAGTTGCAATTTAATTTTTTTTAGCAATTCAGAATGTGGCTATTTTTAATGTTGAGCTAAATGACATATATAACTTTTAGAAGTGGCACTTGAAATGGTTAAGTTATACACTTTAGGAATCAACCCTAAAAACGATTCCTGCCTTTGAAGGGCTAAGAAGGGACGAAGCGTTTCAGGCTTCATTCCGTGTCAGAAATTGTGATATTCACCCACCGCTTAATGGGTTTTGTTTGCCCTCTCTGCGATGTTTGGGTATTCATGGTTTCCTTTTGCGATATGGCTAAATGTTTAAATTGTTTGACTTTAACTCTCTCTAAATTCTCTGACAATGCATGGAAACCAGAGACTAAGACACAGTTATCTTTTCAGAGCTCTCCAAATAACATGATGTCTAAGAGAATTAGATTGGGAAAATAAATCAGTCTGAAGAAGTCTGTTTATCTCAGATACTGTACCTCAGTATGACTCATTCAGGAGAGAATTTAATAAGTCCCACGTACTAAAGACAATGTCACCTTGTAACAAATGACCATAATGAAAGCTTCGAGAAAGCTTCCTAAAGAAGCTTGCCCTTTCTTGGCCTAATTCTGCAACTGAAGGAAAACGGGAGTACAAGGCCCTTTGTGTATCCAAGTAGAGTAAATATCATCACTCCAGAATAAAGGGTCATAGATCCTGCATTTCTGTGGTGTTGTGATCATTTGAAATGAGAAATCTGTCAGGTGATATTGAGTATTCTGAATTTCAAACTCTATCTGATTTCCAGGGGAGTGCAGTAATAAGTAGTTTTAAGTTCAGCAGTGCAAGGCGGTGCCACGTGGCTTGGATTCTGTTCACATAAGAGTGATCTGGTTAGATGGAATGCTCCCTGGGATGAAATTTTAGTTTTCCCTTTTGGAGTTGAAAATAAAAATAATGCCATTTTTTCTCTCACTGAGGTGCTCTTTTGTAGGCTCTTTCTGGTGAAGTTACAATAAACCCATATGGATGAAATAAACAAGTTTCCCATTCAGATCCCCTGTGTATAATCCACATCAACCTAATGTTTCCAATTGACTTAAAATAAAATTCAGATGCTTGAAATCTATAACCATGGGAAGAAGGGAAATGGGAAAAGCTTACGGAATGCATAGAAGACACAAGAAAGCATATAAAATCGCATACTGCCTTTTCACACTTTATGACAACCTATGGTCAAAAAATATCTTAATTCTGTACATTGAAATCTGGTGGTTAAAGCAATATGACTTAGGCTGCATGTATTTCTGGGGGGAAATAAACAATATTTGATTAAATATCTAGCCATGGTTTTTCCAGAAATAATAGAGATCCAAAGATAGTATCATAAGAAACAGAGTTTGAGGACAGGAAGGGAGTAAAAGATTTTCTACTGTGACTGCAGTTTATTACAATAGAGAAGTCAAGGCAGGGAGCCCTAAGTGATCCTGGTTTGCCCAAAGTTCATTTGTAAGATCTTTTACTTTTCAAACAAACTTGTTTTAACAAAAGTGCAGGTATTTGCATTTTGTTTTAAAATAATTTATTTTATAATTTTGGCTTAACTTACAATGCAGTGCATGAACTTTCTACTATTTTGCATTTACTTACTTTGTAGCACTTAAATAGAATTCATTGACATGGATGACCCTATTACTATTTTTTTTAGTTTATTTATTTTGAGAGAGAGAGAGAGAGAGAGTTAGCTCACGTGAGAGGGCCAGACAGAGAGAGAGAGAGAGAGAGAGAGAGAGAGGAAGAATCCCAAGCTGGCTCTGAGCTGTCAGTGCAGAGCCCAAAGTGGGGCTAGATCTCACAAACCCTGAGATCATGTCATGACCTGAACAGAAATCAACAGTCAGATGCTTAACTGACTGAGCTTCCCAGGTACCCTGGGAAGTTGTTTCTTATCCGCTTATATACCAGGAAAATTGTGCTATATTATCATTTTTTGTTTGTTTGTTTATTTGTTTGGTACCATTTGTTTGGTACCATTTGGTACACAGTGTGTAAATTCTGGAAATACATAAATTGTTGTTACATAAAACAAGTTAGTAGCATTGGTATTTGTCATTTTGTTGAATCTTAACTGTAAAATCCAACTTTGTAGGAAAAACTGGCTCTCCCTTTAAAATAAGTACATTGAAAACATATACTCTATATTACACTAGAATACTCTTAATTAAACCAGTGCTTCTTGAAAATATTTGTCAACTCTAGGACAAAAGAAGTCTCCAATAATTGATAAGCTGGACTTCATTAAAATTGAAGACTTCTGCTCTGAAGAAGACAATGACAAGAGAATGAAAATAGCAGCCACAGACTGGGAGAAAATTTGCTCGCCACGCATTTGATAAAGAACTATTATCTACAATATTTAAAGAACTCTTACAGCTCAACAAGAAGAAAACAACCAATTTGTAAAATATATATATATGTATATATAAATATATATATATAAAAAAATATATATAAATATATAAAAAAAATATATATATATATATATGCCAAAGACCTTAACATATACCTCAGCAAAGAAAATACACAGATGGCAAATAATCATATGAAAAGATGCTCTGTTTCATATGTCACAAGAGAAATGCAAAGTAAGACAATGAGATAACACTACACGCCTTTTACAATGGCTAAAATCCAACAAGCTGACAACACCAAATGTAGGTGAGGATGTGAAGCAACTGGAATGATCATTCATTGCTGGTGCAAATGCAAAATAGTGCAGATACTTCAGAAGACAGTTTAGTGGTTAATTACAAAAGTAAACACACTCTAACCATATAATCTAACAATTGTGCCCTTAGTATTTACTCAGTGAAGTTAAAACCTTATGTCTGAACAAAAATTGCACATGGATGTTTATAGCAGATTTATTCATAATTGTCAAAACTTGGAAGCAACCAAGATATCCTTCCATGGGTGAATGAATAAACTGTGGCACATTCAGATAATAGAATATTATTCAGTGCTGAAATGAAATGAGCTATCAAAGCCATGAAAACACATAGAGAAAACTTAAATGCACATTACCAAGTGAAAGCTGGCAAACTGAAAAAGCTATGTACTGTATGATTGCAACTCTATGACTTTCTACAAAAGGAAAAGCTATGAAAAAAAAGGAAAAACTATGGGGACAATAAGAAGATTAACGGCTTCCAGAGTTGGAGTAGGGGGAGGGATTAATAAGCAGAGCACAGAGGATTTCTAGGGCAGCAAAAATATTCTGTATGATACCATAACGATGGATACATGTCATTGTACAGTTGTCTAATTGCATAGAATATACAACATCAAGAATTAACCCTAAGTAAATAATAGATTTTGGGTGATAATGATGTGTCAATAGAAGTTCAACTGTAATGTATCACTCTGGTAAAGATGTTGATAATGAGGAAGGCTATGCATGGTTGGGGGCCAGGGGCTTATGGGAAATCACTGTACCTTTCACTCAATTTTGCTATGACCCTAAAACTGCTTTGAAAAAGTAAAGCCTTCATTAGAAAGAAAAAAATGGGTGCCTGGGTCGCTCAGTTGGTTAAATGTCTGACTTTGGCAGAGGTTATGATCTCACGGATGGTGGGTTTGAGCCCCACCTGGGGCTCTCTGCTGTAAAACACAGAGCCTGTTTCAGATCCTCTGTTTCTGTCCCTCTCCCACTTATGTTCTCTCTCTCAAAAATAAGTAAACAGTAAACAAAACTATCCTTACAAAAAAATTAAAAAAAACCATTTTATAAATTTTTCAGTTTTTTTTTCCAAACAATGTTTTTGTTTCAGACAATGAAGGGATAGTCTGAAATCTTTTCAAAGCTGGAAAAAAAATGTATATATATAATATTTACTGTTAGTAATTGAAAGGCTAAAGCACAAAAATTATTTCTCATTTCATTCTCTACCATAAGTATTCACAAGGTAAAATAAGAGATTATATTCTTGGGATATTGACATAAAGTACCTGCTGGAGTATTTAGGTCACTATCTCTTTCTGACAAATACATAAATCATTTAAATTAGTATTTAGAGGTCAAGTTTACAGATCAAGGATAACACAGGTAGTTTAACATTCAGAGAAGTCTGAGATCGAGTAAATTAGGGATAGCAATGACCTTTCTGTTTTCCATAGAAGTTTTATGATATTTTCCCTACTTCAAGGTATAGAGGAGAATATGTATTCTCTTGTCAAAATGGATATACCAGCACATGGGGTGGGGGGGGGGGAGGCAGAATGATTAATTCTTACTGTAATTCCAGTGTGAAGAACCTAAGATTTTAGAACCATAGAGTCAAAGATTTATATAATATACCACGTGAGGGTGTTATGGTAACAGATGATTTCATTTTTCTTGCTTTCAAAGTTTTCAAAATTTACTCAGATTTTCGTAGCACAATTTTCAAGGTGATTTTCTTTGTTTAATATTGACTATTGCCTGCCAATGTTTATGTCAGCATTATTCATGCAGTCAAAAAGCGGAAACAACCAAAAACTCCAACTGATTACTAAATAAAGAAAATGCACTAAATCCATATGACGGAATATGATTTGGCCATGAGAAAGAATAAAATAGTGCTCCATGCTACAACATGATGAACCTTGAAAATATTATAATATATGAAGGAAACCAGTCACAAAATATTTTTGGGTCTGATTTTTTAAATTGTTTTTAATGTTTATTTATTTTTGAGACAAAGTACAAGCCGGGGAGGGACAGAAAGAGAGGAAGCACAGAATCTGAAGCAGGCTCCAGGCTCAGAGCTGTCAGCACAGAGCCTGACCAGGGGCTCCAACTCACGTGAGATCATGACCTGGCCCGAAGTCAGAGGCTTAACCCACTGAGCCGCCCAGGCGCCCTGTGTCTGATTTTTTTTTTATATGTATATTTACAGTAGACAGAAAGTAGACTATTACTTCCCTGCAGGTAGTGGTGGGGATAGGGAATTATTGCTAATGGGTATGAGGTTTCTTTGGGTGGAATGATAAAAATGTTCTAGAATCAGATATTGGTTATAGTTGCATAACTGTGAATATACTAAATTCTGTTGTATTAATACTTTAAAAGGAATTACATGGCATGTAGAGTACATCTCAATGCAGTTTTAAAAGATGACAATTGATTTAATTCAATTGCAATGAATTTGATTTGCTAAACTTGATCTACTAAATATCAATACTGATACTTAGCCTTCTAATGGTTGTTTTTTTTTTAACTTCACATACTTGTTAAAACTAGTTTAATAACATTATAAATAGCCAATTGCCCCTTTTTGCATGAAAGCAGCTGTCTATGTCTGTTCTTACATGTAAAGTAGATCAGTTTTAGTGAGATGAACCGCTGAATATTCCAGGGAAGAACACAATGTAGCACAGCACCCTCCTTAACACTTGTCAGGAAAAACATAATCTATATGCTATAGGAAATCTCATTTTTGGCAAAAATTTTAATTTCTTTCATGTAAGAAAATGGATGAGTAAAAATTGTCTTCTGTATGTCTTTTCCTTCATCTACATTGTAGCAGAAATATTAAAACGTAGAAAAAAGAACTTCTTCCACACCCAGGACCCTTTACATAGTACATTTACCTCATAAGGGTATAATAAATAAAAGATGGGACTTATAATTTGTAGTAGACTAAATCGTGGCCCCAAGATATTAGGCCCTCATACCCGGAACCTGTAAATGTTATCTCACTTAGAAAAGGTCTTGCAGTTGTGATTAACTTAATAATGTTAAGATGGGAAGATCTCCCTGGATTGTCTGAGTGGGCCCTAAATGTAATCACAAGTGTCCTTATCAGGGGGAGGCTGAGGGGTTTTGGCAAAGATGGAAGAGGGGTAAGCATGTGATCAAGGAGGCAAAGACTGGATGAAGCAGCCACAAAGCAGAGAATACCAGCAGCCACCAGAAGCTGGATGAAATAAAGAATGAATTCTCCCCTAAAGCTTACAACCAGAATGCAGTCCTGTTGCTTCTTTGACTTTGGACTTCTGGCCTTCAGCACTTTGAGATAATTTATTTGTTATCTTAAGTCACCAAGTTTGTGTCCATTTTTTACAGCACCCACAGAAAACGAACATACTATTCACAACTAATCATTCCTGGAATGATAAATGTTTTGGATATCTTGCTTAGAGACAGTAATTCGAATAGATGACTTTTAAAAAAGTTTCTTAGACTCGTAAGCTTACGATATAAAGACATTCCCAGAGCCACAGAGTACCAAATTTTTACCCACTCTGGATTTGTCTTTGTCCTAGACTTTCAACTTAAATATCTCCACCAACAAAGAACTCATGGCCTCAGCCACCTTTGGGTAGTCTCTCTCTATAAAAAAAAAAAAAGTTAAACTTTTTTTTTCTTCAATATAAGCTGAAATATTCTTGATAGTTTTTCATGAATTAGTTAATCCTTAAAAGACATATCTAGCATGTTCAGTCCTTTTCCCAGTTAGTGGCCCTGTAAATTTTTAAATTTTTTTTAAAATTTATTCAGTTTTGAGAGACAAAGAGTGTAGGCAGGGGAGGGGCAGAGAGAGAGAGGGGAGACACCAAATCCCAAGTAGGCTCCAAGCTCTAAGTTGTCAGCTCAGAGCCCAATGTGGCCCGAACTCCTGAACCATGAGATCTGAGCTAAAGTCGGCCACTTAACCAACTGAGACACCCAGGCACCCCTTTGTGGCCTTGTAGATACTGAAAACAGCTCCACAAATCTTCCTTTTTTGAGACTGATTGTTTGCATTTAATTATCAATTTATCATTTGATATGAACCTTTAATCCAGTCATTCTTCAAGTGTCTCTCCTAGACCTGCAATACCAGCATCACGTGATATGCATTAGAAAAGGAAATTCTTAGGCCCCACCTCCGAACCTACTGAATCAGAAACTGGTGGGTGGGACCCAGCAACCTGTTTTAACAAGATCTCTAGTTGATTCTGATACTTGCTAAAGTTTAGAGCCATTACTTTTACGGATCCTACAATAACTGAAAATCCTGAAATAACTGGAGTTAGAATTATTTTTCTGAGTAAGATTAAGTAATGGTGAAGCCCTATGACACATTTTAGAGATTAATTTTAAAGGAAATGTAAAACCTTAAAACGTCTTCACCAAAATCTTCAGTCTAACTCATCTCCATTAAACTTCAATCAACTTTCACTATGTGAAAATTTTAGAGCATACTTAAATGTGTGCAATTCTCTGTCCAGGAAAACATCACCGTCTGTTCATAAAGGTAATGATCAAGTCAATTAGCAACACAGAAAGGGGTACTTTTAAATTTGTAGTATGGGTAGCAGGTGTACCAATAATATCACATTGATATTAACTTAGACACTTAGTGGGTTAATGAACTGACAGCTGTGAAATTTGTAGTGATAATCTGATCATACTCAAGTCAGAAGAGAACATGCTACGTGGAGGAAAAGTCAACTCATCCAGGAACAAAAAGGTTTCAGTGTGTGTGTGTGTGTGTGCGCGCGCGCGCGTGCGCGCGTGTATGTATAAAATAGAACCATATTCCGTTGTTGAATCCCATCAACAAATATTCATTGAATTCCAACTGTATTCCAGACTTGCAGGCACCAGTAATAAGGAAAAAAAATAACATGGACAAAAATTCCTGCCCTCACAAATTATGTGTTCTAATGGAAAGAATATACTTACATTTATTAAGCACATACTATGTGTCAGACATTGTTCTAAGCACCTTACAACCTATGAACAGAGTACTATTACTCCCTTTAACAGATCAAGTAACAGGTGCAAAATGATAAACTAAATTTCCCAGCTAGTAATAGATGAAACCGTGAATGAAATCCACCAGGAGTATGGAGATCATATTCTTAGTTACTGTACTTCATTGCTTGATAATTTTCTTTGAATTTTATAATTTAAGAAACGATCGTGGTTACATAAAAGAACATATGACGGTTCCAGAATTGTGAACGGTTGAAAGGGAAAGTATTAATGAAATTAGTCATTATTAATGACCAAAAACTACCTCATTTTTCATAGCAACCATCCAGTGTGGATCACTTTCCAGTAGAAAATCTTAAAATAACGAGCTACCAAAATTCATAAACCTTTTGACTGAAAGTTGAATGAACTCTGCCTTTCAAGTAGGCATGGAAGACACAAGAATGAAGAATTCTACCAAACCCTGGGTTGGTAGTCAAATGATACCAAGAAGCCTATCATTAGCAAATATGCCTTTAAGTCTTTCCTATATATTAAAATTACGCACTTTCTCATTGGAAAAACACTAATATGTCCAAAAGACATAATAGCTTTTTTTTTTTGTTTTTAACAAGAGATCTAGTAAAAAAGCTCTTTGAATAGCTTCTTATTATTTGGAGGGGGGTGGAGAACTTTGTACATAAAAAGAGAATGACCTAATTGACCAAGTAAGTCATAAAAGCAAATTATTCCAAAGGAGTACCTCGATGCCTCTTGAACCTGATCTGATTGAACAAACCCTAGTTTTTAGTAACAAATCACATTTAAGATAATGATTAATGGCTAATGAGTCTCAGGGGAAAGATGGGAGATTAAGAGGGTAGAGAAAAGAGAGAAGTTATAGTTTGCAAAAGCCCACGCTTAATGCTATACACCCTCCTGGGGGCCTCTGATGCTGAGGCCAGTTCTCTCTTACATCCTTAGTTGACTCAACAATGTCAGTATTGAGTTTCAAAGTTAAAGGAGATATTTTGTCCTCCTGCGATGACCAGATTGAGGTAGAGAGAGCAAGGAAAAAACAAAACAAAACAAACAAAAAAAGATGGTGGAAATTCCCAGAAGCATATAAGGCTGATATAGAGAAGTGGGCAGATAAGGATAAATTCTTAAATATTAAATAAAAGATTCAGGCAGAAAAAAATGAAAACATTGAGCGCCTTACTCCAATCCTTCAGTAGTTGTTGCTGGTCTCACGATAACACTAAAAATACACAGAAGCCACAACTCAAGCCACGTGTATCTCGAAGGTCTTTGTTTATTTGGGGCCCCCAAGTTGCTAACATTGATATCTTGAGCTCTGTCTTCCAAAGGAAATATGGACTAAATTGCAGCTTTGCTCACTCTGTGTTAAACATTTCATTCATCCTGCCTCCAGTAGCCTTCCTAATATCATCACTCGAAGCAACAGCCCCCCTTCTCTACTTCTTATACAACTTATCTCTGTGACGCAGTACATCAGAGCAGAGCAGCTTATCTCTTAAGCACAGTGTCATACATACATGTCTCCTCGTTCATTCTCTGCTCCTGACCTTATCCCTTTTTTCTCACTATGTCATATACTAGCCCCACACATCTTATCTTCCCCTGACAACTACCATGATTTTCTGTTCATCAATGCTCCCTCATTCACATAATCCTTAAACTAGCCTTCCCGGGAAGCCTCACACTCCAGCTTTGCTTTCCCCACTGTACTTCCCTAGCACGGTGCTGTAAAATTGCCTGCCACAAAATAAATATTTATTAAATAAGTGAACAAATGAACACCTCATCTACCTATACCTACTGAGAAAAACTGGAAGGCATTTAGAGACCGAGAAAGCAAATGTGGGTGAAGAGCCTTGTTATGGCAGCCCCTCAAAGAGGAAACACTCGGCAACCTGATCAGGTACACTCAGTTTTGCTTCATGTGTATCCATATTAGCTTCATTCCTTGCACAATTTTCTATAGGTCACCAGAAGAAAAGCCATGAGAACACTGAGCCTCTAAGAAAATAGGAAGCCAAAGGTAATCCTTCCCTATTTCACATCCTTATGGGAGCTTGACCTGTTTTTAAGGTAAAGTTGTTTGGTCCTTGGCATCCACGGGGGGAAGGGAGGGACTATTTCTAAGACAAAACACTAAGAGACTTCAGCAAGCCTCAATGTCCCTAAATGAAAAGAAAAGAAAAGAAAAGAAAAGAAAAGCTGAAGTTCAAAATAGTTCTTTAAAATCTATACTTTGGGATAGATTTTAGATGCTTAATTCAAAGTATTTATGTAGGTCTTAATCCCCTTTCAGTGGATTTACATATAATCTATCAGTTGTAACTATTCTATACCAGGCACCTGGTTAACTAAGTTCAATGGCGCCGACATTAATAAACCAAACTTTCTTTTAAAACCCATGATGCTCTTGCTTATTTTCAAAGCATTTTTAGGTTGCAATACAAATGTAAGTAGTAACACAATTAAAGTTCTATTGTTTCCTGAACACCTTTCAAGTTATAATTTATTTATAGTTGCATTTTGTAGACAAAAATAATTTTAAAAATCTGTCTCAAATCACTGAAAATGCTTTGAAAAACTCCCAGATTTGGCACTAATGATATACCGAGCTGGATAATTCTTTGCTGTGGTCAACTGTCTTATGCAGCATAAGATATTTAGCAAAATCCCTGGCTTCCACCCACTAGATTCCAGTAACATCCTTCCAGTTGTGGGAATGAAAAATGTCTTAAGACATTGACAAGTTCCCCTGATTGAGAATCACTGGGCTGTGGGAATGGAGGGAGGGAAATTAGGGCCTGTCCTATGGCCCTAAGAAGCTAAGGAGATAGGGAAGCCTAGAGCCTGTATGTCTCTAGGTCTAGGAGGAGTTTGATTTTCTATGACTCAGAACCATCCTGCACTTCATTTCTTCTACATATTCCTCCAGATGTGGGAGATTAAAGAGAAAACACTGTGCCTGATAGAGAAACCATTACCTGACAATAGGACTTTGTTGACCAGAGAACATGTTACAAATGACAAACTAAATTGAATAAAAACATTAAAGGAGAAAATGTTAGCAATACTTCATTCATTGTTGAACATCTTACTTTGTTACTTGTCTCAAATTTCTACTTGGATTAGATTACATGGCATTGATTTTGATGGTTCAGATTGAGCTTGATCATTAGTTGGACTACGATACTTTTAATGTATTGTAAGACCTGAAACTATAAAACACCCAGAAGAAAAGATAGGCAGTAAACTCCTTGATATTGGTCATGCCAATGACTTTAACACAGAAAGTTAAAGCAACAAAAGTAAAAATAAACAAGTGAGACAATTACAAAGCTTCTGCACAACAAAAGAAATTATCAACAAAACAAAAAGGCAACCTACAGGATAGGTTTGCAAAAATATTTGCAATTCATATATCTGATAAAAGGTTAATATCCAAAATCTATGAAGAATTCATATAACTCAATAGCAAAAATCAAATAATCCAATTTAAAAAATGGATAGAAAATCTGAGTAGATATTTTTCCAAAGAGGACAACAGATACATGAAAAGATGCTCAACATCATTAAGCATCATCAAAATGCAAATTAAAACCACAAGGAAATACCACCTCACACCTCTTAGAATGGTTATTACCAAAAAGACAAGAAATACCAAGTGTTGGCGAGGATGTGGAGAAAAGGGAATCCTTGTGTGCTGTTGGTGGGAATGTAAATTGGTGCAGGCACTGTGGAAAGCAGTATGGAGGTTCCTCAAAAACTTCACCATACAATCCATCAATCCACTTCTGAGCATTTATTCAATGAAAAGGAAAACACTAACTCAAAAAAGATATATGCAGCCCTACTTTCACTGCAGCATTATTTACAACAGCCAAGATACGGAACAATCGAAACATCCTTGGATGGGTAAATAGATAAAGAAGATGTGGTATATATACGCAATGGAATATTATTCAGCCACAACAAGAAATGAAATCCTGTCAGTTGTGATAACATGGATAAACTTCAAGGGCATTATGCTAAGTGAAATAAGTCAGACAGAAAAAGACAAATACCATATGGTCGCTCTTGTATGTGGAATCTTAAAAAGCAATGAATAGATATAGAGAACAGATTGGTGGTATGGAGACAGGGGGTTGAAGTGAGAGAAGACTAAATTGATTAAGTAAATTAAATAACATTACTTTACATCAAAAGAAAGATTCTTCAGAATTTGAGGTACTTATCACTTTTCATTTGTAATATCAAATGGAAACTTTGAAAGGGATAAAAAGAAGTAAATAAGGGGTGCCTGGGTGGCTTAGTCGGTTAAGCATCCAACTTTGGCTCAGGTCATCATCTCAGTTTGTGAGTTTGAGCCCTGTGCCGGGGCCCATGCTGACAACACAGAGCCTGGAGCCTGCTTCGCATTCTGTCTCCCTCTTTCTCTATCCCTCCCCCACTCACACTCTCAAAAATAAATAAACATTAATTTTTTTTTAAAAAAAGAAGTAAATAAATGAATTAGATAAGTAGCAAAGCCACAACAGATGATGGGGGGGACATCTAGAAATGCATTAACCATTCAAAAATACTTTATAAAGCATTACTTGGAAATGAGTAGGCAGAAAAGCATGAAATACTTAAAACTTGTTGTATGGCTGATGTGGTAAAGACATTCCTGCTCTTCGATGCCTTGACATAGACTGGTATCATTTTAGTTTTCAGTGTTTTCTTTGGATAATCTAGTCTTTATTATGAGGGTGCAATGAGTAATGTAGCCAAGAGAGGGAAAGTATAGGTGAGGCATGTGGCTAAGATGATATGGAAGGATGATGTCTTATTCTCATGGCCAATCTGCTCCATTTTGCATGGTGTTTCCTCTGCACTGTCTTAAAGGGGGTAGGAAGAGAGTGGGAGGAGAAAATGCCTTGCCCTTTTAGTACCAGGGCTCTCTAGATATTCTCAACATTGTTCACCTCTGGCACTGTTCCACCTCCCACTGATTTTGCTTTGATGAATTAACTTCAGACACTCTACACATCTTGAAAACAATTATAAGTGATTAGTTGAAATGATGGTACATGAAAAGGGCAGATGGTACAACAATAATGGAGGCAATTACTGTTCAAATACTTCATATTGGCTTGTGCATTATGTACCATACTTTGCAAAAAAATTTGGAGAGGCAGACAATGATCACAGACAGCAAAATTCTCCTCACCTTATACAAGAATGAAGATATATGCTCATAGATTTATGTAAATTCCATAATGTCTCTTCAGCCATATTCTGACTTTCATTACCCAAGACAAATCCCATTATCTTCAACAAGATAGACATGCAAGTATTTAAGGGCAGAATATGTTTCTAAATGAATAAACTGTGAGCAACTGTAAGAAGAAAATGCTCTATTTTATTGAGGTTTTCGGGTTAGCATAAACTATAAAGAGTAGCTCATATGGCTCGCACATGGCTTTGGAGCCCCAGATAAGCTTACTGAAATCAGCCCATTCTGCTCATATTTGTGATTCAAGTAAATGGACCCTGAAAACCATAAGATAAGTAATAAAACTAATAGTGTATTCATCAGTTACAGCTACCTAAACTGTTCCTAAATATACAAACATTTAAGTTTTAACTTGAAGTCTGTTTATTGTACTATTTTTAAAAAGTTATTATTTTGAAGACATTTTATTATTGTCAGTTGTCACTAAAATAATTCTGCTTCAGCATTTTACCTTGGTGTTATTTATATCTGTAATCTCTAGAAGAGCCCCCAAACCTCAATATCTAGGGTTGTAGAAAAACCAGATGCTTGTTGGGTAACGGTAACTCATTCCAGAAACTTCTGTGTGCCCCACCAGTCATTGTCATAATAATGTTGTCTCCTCTAGAGACTCGTTACATTGACAAGAGTGATGTAAAGTATCCACCAAAAGAGATTTTCATTCAGATGGTCTGGAAAAGAGCCCAAGATGCCACATTTTAAAATAAATGCCTCAAAAGATTTTGGTGGAAATAAGTCACAGATTTTTATAAACATAGGTCAATTGACTTATTTAAAATATGAACAAGACTTCCCACAAGTCAACACCAATTCTATATGAGAGCATCAACATGTCTGCTGGAGTAGATAAATGCCTGATCAGAACACAGAAAAAAAATGTTTCTTTCACATCTTAGAATAGCCCTGTATTATTTTACATCTCTGTGCGTGCATGTGTATGTATGTGTGTGTGTGTGTATGTGTGTGTAAGAAACTTGTGAATGCTTTTTATAGATTTGTGAGGCTGATGATCTCTGTTTCATGAGATCAAAAGTGTCAACATCATCATGTTGAATTAAGGATATATTATTTATACAAAGGGCATTTTTTGGTATATTTTAAAAATGGGTTCTTGTGGCTTCTGAATTTCTGTAGTCAAATATTGGGGGGTGGGTTGTAGTTGGGATTAGCCTGTGGAATTTTTCCCAAATACGGGGTTATAGGTTAAGATATGCTGGGCTAAGAATAAAAGTAAGTTAGATACTCCCTTTACATTTTTAATATAAGGAATGGACAGAAATTAAAAATTTATACAATGAGTGGTGTTCCCTAAAATATAATTATCCTTTCTTCTCCAACTAAAACACTTTCCCTAGGTCCTGTTATCTCCAAACCCATTATGCTGCCTCTTTTCTTCCCTCAAACACCAGCATTTATAAAAGATCATTCTTAACTCTACTTTTCTCACCTACTTTATTGAATAAAATGTTTTCTAGATCTCTAGCTTTCCTGAAACTCTTCTGGCAATGAAAAAACAAGACAAAACAAAACAAAACAAAACACATTAATGATCAGATCCAATAATATCCTTTTAGTGTCCAAATGATGTAACCTTTCTTCATTATTTATAACTCTTCATAGTCCACTTTATTTGTAAGCCCCCTACTTTATTCTCATGCAAAAACCATTTTCTTCTAGTTCTCCTGTGTTGAGACGACATTTTTCTTGCCTTCTTTCTAAATTGTTTTTCTTTGGGTCTTTTTACACACTCTGCATGCTCCACGTGTGAAATCAAAATGCTTCTCTTGGCTCCCACCCCACTATATGCCGTGCTTCTGAAATCTAGGGTTCCATCCAGCATCTCTCCTGAAATCCAGGTCTATATTTGTAAAGCTACATTCTTCCACCTAGATGCCACACTATGTCATTCAGAATCTTGGCAGGAAGCAGAAGTGGCACTGACATGTGATTCTAAAGAGAAATTGATGATCTGTGGGTAAAGCTGCAGAAAGAAAGAAATGTTAAGACGTGGAGAGACCAGCTAGAGCTGGAGGATATCACCACCACTCCTGAGGAGACAGAGAGAAACAGTGTACAGAACTTGAACCAGAGCTGGAGCCCTAGATGAGACGCTGAGGAGCCAGGGAGGAAGAGGAGACAGAAGTTGACAAAGATAGTCAACATTGTTGTGAGTGACATAAGAATTGTTGTATCTCCACATAAAAAGTGGGTTTTGCAGACACAGCCCTAGCCTGATACTAAGAAAAATTAATCCCGGCCAATTACCTTTCTTTCTGCCAGATAAATTCAAACTGTGCATAGTAAGAAATATTAAATTCTGAATTTATCTCAAGGCAATTTATCTGGCATTTTATATTTGGCTTTCCAAAGATAATGGCAGATGAGCTATGATAATCATTTTTCTACAAAGTATGCCTGTTACCTTTAAATAGATAACATCGGTACTATCATCAAATTTTCTTAATCAAAAAATATTTTCCTAAAGGAAGCTTCATATTGAATATTATGAAAATATTCTTTAAAATTTTAAATAAACATCAGAAACTTTATACAATATAAAAATGTCTGTGAATATTATAGAATTGCTAAAATTCTCTGTATGTTCAACTGCAAGGATAATTTTGTATTTAATACTGTAAAACAAATTAAAATATATTAATATCTTGCTTAGGGTCTTGAAGGTAGTTTTACGGTATGTGAGACAAATATCTGGTAACTTCCCTTCTCATTACTTTCAGTCAATCTGGAAAATGTAGGAAATATTCTGCATCTGTATTGAATTTGAATATTAATGACAGTGATTGCTGCTTAAAATAAATTAAATCCATCTTTCTTTTTTGCATGTAACATATATTGTGCATTCTTAGCAAATGAAATTTTGTTATGTCCTTGCCCTTGTTAAACACCCACAAAAATGTTTTTACTATTATTACCCTTCATACTACATCCGTATTTACAGAATCTTTCTTCATTTTTTTTAGCATTTATGAATTTTTAAAAACATAGCATAGAATGCGCTTACAGAATACTTGATTGTAAGGATAATTCTTCCTCAGAATTTACCACCCTTAGAGCACAGAAAAGGAACCCTCATTTCTCTGTTTTTTCATTAAAAAGAAAGAAAAATGGGATCCTTGTTTCATAAAAAAGTAAATTATAAAAAGTATGTTTTTATTCAAATTCACGCAGAATCATAACAGTGAGCAAAGAGATCATGGCTGTCCAAATAAATTGTTTTATACAGCTGTTTTTTTTTTTTCTTTTTTTCCTTCCTTTGGGTTTAACTCTGTTTGAGATCATTCAGCCTGGAAAATGTGGTAATAGCACTTAAAATATCTTACTTGATAAAAACAAACGTACAATTCTGCAGCTGCCTGCAGAACAACACCATCATTACCTCTCTGCTTAGTTGGTGGATTTAGTTGGCATTGCCTCTGCTTCCAGAGGCGGAGGGATTGCATGTTTCTCATTAAAATGGAACTATGAAGAATTAAAAGTCAAACATGAGACACAATTTATTTTCCTATGTTACATTACAATGTTTGGTCAGGAGAACTTTTACTCAAAACACTATATGGTGTGTAATACCCATGGATTAGCCAAATGGGTGGCCCAGGGCACACAAGAAAAAACATATTCATTTGAATTCCATAGAATTTTTAAATTGCACGTGTTTTTCCAGATGGAGAATCTAATCACGGAGAATTTAACTGACTTGCCCGTGTTATCACATAGTTGTTTATTGGAACAACTGGGAGTAGAAATCATGTGTTCTGGCTGCTCCGTGTAAAATATAACAGAACACGTCATTTCCCATTTGTTTCCCAATATGCTAGTGTTTTCCCAACATGCATGTGAGGTAGAATGTATGTTGAATGATGTCAGAATTTCCAAAGACACCATCATATCATTTTTAGTGACAGAAGACTGTTAATTACGGTTCTTTACGCTGCTCAGCTGCGGAACATGTTTTCCTTTCTGAGACTGAAATATTTGGGTGCAAGTATTTCCAAAGTCTTGGAAGTCACTAATGATAATACAATGAGGCACCTTCTGATTTATGTAGTATTTTATGGTTCACAAACATTTCATTTGCCTGAGTTCAACCATTCTCAAAATCTCAACAGAATCACCCTTTGTTATGTAAAATAAATGTAAATATAACCGTTGTATGTTACTATCAGTGGATTTAAAAAAAAAAAATAAGCTACAGGGGTGCCTGAGTGGCTGTCGGTTGAGCATCTGACTTTGGCTTAGTCATGATCTTGTGGTCTGTGAGTTTGAGCTCCGCGTCGGGCTCTGTGCTGACAGCTCAGAGCCTGGAGCATGCTTTGGATTCTGTGTCTCCCTTTCTCTCTGCCGTCCCCCACCTTGTGTTCTGTCTCTGTCTCTCTCTCAAAAATAAACATTTAAAAAAATTAAAAATAAAAAAAATAAGTTACAAATTATAAACAATTTTACATATATTTTTGTTTAATGAATGACAGTGGTATGAATATTCTTAAACTTTAAAAATTATGGCATATTGATAATATCATTTATTCGATCTATAGGGAATTCCTTGTTGATTTACAGATTTATAGATTCCCTATAACATGTCTGAATCTATCTGGAATTCACCACCAGTAATTTGAGAACTGTTGCCTAATTTATTCTGAACTTGCTGATTAGGGTGTTGTTATCTTCGCTTTTTACATTTTGTAATGGGTGTATAATTAAGATGTAATTCAGTGCACAAATAGTAAAAGTTCAAGTCAATAAATTTTAACAGCTGTATAGGCTTCTATAACCAATGCCCAAAACAGGACACAGGACATTTCCATCAGCAGACCATTTCTTTACATTTCTAACCTCTCACCCTACCTCCTACTCAGTGGTAACCACCTATCCGACTCTTCTGACTCTTCTCATTACACATTAGGATTGCCTGTTATCCCAATTTCAAATAAATGGATAATACAGTATATACACCTCCCCCCCCCCCCCCCCCCCCTTTTCTTAGCATACTGTTTCTGAGATATATCCATGTTGTCTCAGGTATCAGTAGTATATACCTCTTTTGTTTCTTTTTTTTTTTTTTTAATGTTTACTTTTGAGAGAGAGAGAGAGAGACAGAGCGCAAGCAGGACAGGGGCAGAGAAAGAGGGAGACACAGACTTCGAAGCAGGCTCCAGGCTCTGAGCCACCAGCACAGAGCCTGGCGTGGGACTCGAACTTACCAACCATGAGATGATGACCTGAGCTGAAGTTGGACGCTTAACCGACTAAGCCACCCAGGTGCCCCTTTACCTTTCTTGTTTCTGAGTAACATTGTTCCATGTATATTCATCCCACAATTTGTTAATTAATTTTCATTTGATAGACATGCAGGTTATTGATGGTTCTGAGTTCCAGGTCGTCTGTGGAAATTCAAGTACAAGTCTGTTTACATTTTCATTTCTTTTGAGAAAATACATAGAATTGAAGCGTTTGGTTGTAGATGTGCTTTGCTTTATAATACATTTTCAAAATATTTTCTAGAGTGGATATAATACTTTACACTTGGAGTAGTGGTATAAGAGCATTCCACTTCCTCAAAATCTTGTCAGCAGCTGAATATGCCTGTTGTTTTCATTTCAGCCATTTCAGTAGATGAGAAATGGTATCTCATTTTACTTTTAGTTTGTATTTCTTCAGTGACTATTGATACTGAGCAACCTTTTCAGGTTCTTAACCATTTGTATATCTTTTGTGATATGCCGATTCAAGTCTATAGCCCCTTTTTAATTTGGTTGCTTGCCTTGGTTATTACTGAGTTGTTGAGTTCAGTTATATCCTTGAAGATTTTCTCTGTAAGATCTGTCCATTTCTGATAGAGGGTTGTTGAAATCTCCAACTACGCTAGTGAATTCATCTGTTTCTCTCTGCAATTCTATTTGATTTTACCTCACGTGGTTTAACGCTCGGTTGTAAAGCTCATATACATTAAGGATTGTTATGTTTTCTTGAAGAACTGACTCCTTTATCACTATGTGATGCCCTTCCTTATCTCTGATAATTTTCCTTGCCTTGAAGCCTGTTTTAGCTGAAATTAATATACCTATTTCTGCTTTCTTTTGATTATGTTAGCATGGTATATTTTTCTCCATCCCCTTACTTGCAATTTATATGTTTCTTTGTATTTAAAGTGGGTTTCTCACAGGCAATATGTAGTTGGGTTTTGTTTTTTGATCCTCTCTGAAAATATGTCTTTTAATTGGTGAAGACTATTGGTGTTCAAAGTGATTATTGTTGTAGTTGAATATCTACCGTATTTGTTACCGTTTTCTATCTGCTGTCCTTCTTTGTAACCAGTTTTGTCTTCCACTCTTTTTCTGCCTTTTGTGGATTTAATTGAGCATTTTATATTATACCACTTTCTCCGCTTTCTTAGCATATCAGAAATTCTTTTTTCTTTTTTTTTTTTAATTGGCCGCCCTAGAGTATGCAACATATATTTACGGCTAATCCAAGTCTTCTTTCAAATAACACTTTAGCACTTCATGGGGAGGGAGTGTGAGTGTCATATGGGTTTTGTTGTTTGTTTTATTTTATTTTGTTTTGTTTTGTTTTGGCATTTATCCTACTTGGTCTTCTCTGACCTTTCTGGATCTGTGATCTAACATTAATGTGGGGGGATATTCTCAGTCATTGTTGTATCAAATATTTTCTTCTCTCCTTTGTTTCTCCCTCTGGTATTTCCATTGTACGTATGCTACACCTTTTTCCGTTATCCCAAAGTCCTTGGATATTATGCTGTTGTCATTGTTTTCAGTCTTCGTAGTCTTTGCTTTTCAATTTTGGGGAATTCTATTGATATATCCTTGATCTCAGAGATTCTTTCCTCAGTTGTGTCCAGTCTGCTAGTAAACCCATCAAAGTCATTCTTCATTTCTGTTACAGTGTTTTCAATCTCTAGCATTTCTTTTGGGTCTTTCTTAGGATTCCCATCTCTCTGCTTATATCGCCCATCTGTTCTTGCATACTGTCTACTTTATCCGTTAGAGCCCCTAGCATATTAATCATAGTTGTTTTAAATCCCTGGTCAGATATTTCCAACATTCATGCCATGTCTGCTTCTGATGCTTGCTCTGTTTCTTCAAATTGTGTTTTTTGCTTTTTGGTATGCCTTGTATTGTTTTTTGCTTTTTGGTACACGTTGTATGTTGTTGTTTTTTTTTTTTTTTTTTTTTTTTTTTTTTTTGATAGTTGCACATGAGACACTGAGTAAAAGGAACTGCTGTAAATGTGACTTTAGTCATGTGGTAATAAGGGTGAGGGTGGGGAATATTCTATTGTCCTGCAGTTAGATCTCAGTCCTGTGCCTCTGGATTATGAATTTCACAAGTGTTTCTCAGGTTTCCCGCCCTCCCATAGGTGGGACAGAATAACCAGATGGCTGGAATTGGGTGTTTTCCTTCAGCCAGGTCAGTTAGACCCAGATAATATTCCAGAAGGTTAGGATCTGGTTAACTAGTTTCTTCTGAAGGCAAGCCCAGCTAAAAATTATTATTAAATTGTAAAAGTTATTTTTATATTCTGAATAAAAGTCCTTTTCTGAAATATATACTGCAAACATTTTTCCTAACATTTGAGGTGACTATTCATTTTCAAGTCAGTGTCTTTTGATGAGTATACATTTTCAACTTTAATAAAGTAACATTAAAAATTTGGATTTAACTCCTTGAGAGTCATGAAGGTATTCTCTTATATTTTCTTCTAGAAGTTTCATTACTTTAATTTTTTTAAAGTTTATTTGAGAGAGAGAGAGAGAGAGAGAGAGAGACAGGGAGAGAGAGACAGGGAGAGTGTACAGGTACGTGAAAGGGAAGGGCAGAGAGAGGGGGAGACAGAATCCCAAGCAGGGCTCACACTATCAGCGCAGAGCTCAGTGTGGGGCTTGAACTCATGAATGCTGAGATCAAGCTGAGCCCCAGTTGGATGCATAACCAACTGAGCACCCAGGTACCCCTCTTGTAGAAGTTTTATTGATCTAGCTTTTGAATTTAAGTCTATAATTTACCTTGATTTGGACATTTGTGTATGGAGCAAAGTAGGTTAATGAAGTGAGGTTTATTTTTTCTGCACAGATACCTGGTTGTTCCAACATCGAAACTTTTGCATTGTTACCTAGGAAGAAAATCACATTGCCACTTAAGTGTGGGTCTATTCCTGGCTTTCTATTTTGCTCCAGCGATTTGTTTGTCTGTTGTTATACTAATACAACACTATATTGATTACTTTAGTGTAATAAGGAGTCTGGAAGTAAGATAGTGCAAATCACCCATCTTCGTTCTTTGTAAGATTGTATTTGTAATTTTACATAATTTGTATTCCATGTAAATTTTAATATCAGCTTGGCAACCTAACAAAGCCTGCTGAAATATTGATAAAGATTACTTTGAATTTTTGATCAATTTGGGGAGATATATTAACAATACTCTCCTAATCCATGAATGTGATATATCTTTACACTTATTTGTGTCTTTTTATATTTATCTCAGCAATATTGTGTAGTTTAGAATATAGAATCATTGTAGACATTTGTTAGATTCATTCCTAAGTATTTGAGCTCTTATTATAAATAAATTTAAATTTTTACTTACCATTGTTCATTATAGAAAGGCCATTAACTTTTTGTACATTAACCTTGTATACATGCAACCTTGCTAAATTTATTTTTATTGGGGGTTTTCTTTTTGTAGATTCCATAGGATTTTCTATGTGTACCATTATGTCATTCATTTAAAAGTTCTTATGTCTTTATTTGACTTTATTTTTTAATGTTTTTATTTATTTTTGAGAGCGAGAGAGCATGAGCAGGGGAGGGGCAAAGAGAGAGAGGGAGGCATAGGATCCAAAGTGACCTCTGCGCTGACCGCAGAGAGCCCGAAGCGGGGCTTGAACTCACAAACTGACCTGAGCTGAAGTCGGATGCTTAACCTGCCGAGCTACCCAGGCACCCCAATAATGCCATTCATTTAAAAATTACAGCATAATGTTTGCTTTATGATCTCAATGATTTTTATTTCTTTTCCTTACCTCATTGTACTGATTGGGTCCTTTGCTACAATGTTGAATAGAAGTGACAAAAGCCAACATCCATGCCTTGTTCCCAATTCTAAGGGAAAAGAGTTTAATGTTCTACCATTAGTTATTACCCGTCATTCCAAATCCAATTTTATTTCCCCTCCGATTTCTTCTTTGACCAACAGGTTATCTAGGATGTGTTCGTTCATTTCTACATATTTTCTAAATTTTTAGATGTCTTATTTTATTAACTTCCAATTTAAAACCATTAATCAGACAAAATATTCTCAACTAATTTAAACTTATAATATGTATTGAGGCTTGTGTTATGGTCCAAACTGTGTTCACATGTAAGGGTATTTATTTTCCCACAGCTGTTTTATGTAATATTTTATTAATGTAAATAAGTTTAAATAAGTTGACAAAGCCAATCAAATCTTCTATATCATTAGAATTTTGCTTTGTAGTTTCCTTTTTGTTCTATCAACCGGTAAGAGAGTAGTGTAAAAATCTCCAGCAGTGGTTGTACTGAGGTCTAACATATTCTGTTTCTTATGTTTTAAAGTTCTGTTATTAGATGTTTACACATTTAAGATTAACTTTTATAAATGGATTTTTTTTCAGTCAGAGCTTACTATTTGTATTAATGTGGTGAAAATCTGTGGCCAGTGAGGTATACAGAGTGATAAAGAGTGACAGGTATCTCTAAGTCATGTCTAAAATTTACAACTTGTCTTTCACTGACAACATCTTGAAAAAGTAGTAACCAAGGGTAAAAATCACTATTTTTAATTCTGGCTGGTATGTTCCCTTGTTAAAAAGACATGAAGAAAGATTAGCCATCCAGAATCACACATTAGGAAACTCAAGATCCAAATTATACGATTCCGTTTAATTAAGTTTCTGAAACAACAACTAGTCATTTTGGGTATTTCTCTGTTGTCTTCCTGTCTGTTGGCTTCTGCCACCTCCAAATAAAACAATCAAGGACATTTTGTTTTATTAGTGTTACAAGGTTTCCTTGACTAACGTCTTCATGGCTTTGGAAGCAGCATTTCAGAGGGAAAGTAAATTTTGCAGGGTCCTCGAGTGGTAGGGCAACTGGGGGCAGGCTTTATCAGGACCGTGAGGAGCAGCAGTCAAGTAAGTTCTCACAGAATTATGCCAAGCATCCAAATCAAGTCACACAAAGTAGATATGTATTAAAACATCAGAATAAACTGAAGTAATTGTGCTGGCTATTATTACATTTTATTTCTATTTAATTGTTTGTTTACTTGCTTGTTTATGCATGCTATTACTCTCCCACAACTTGGGAGTTTCTTCCTGGTCATTACCTGAATCGTCGCTAATAAGAAGACAGCTATTATTTTTACTTTAGAATAATATATATTTTTTTCCTTTCAAAAAAAAAAGAACTCAGCTAATGAGCTAGTGAGCTAGATTTGTCCTTTCTTGCTAAGGGAGAAGTCTATGTATGCTTACTTTACCTTTTCAAATCCATCTGGAATCAAAAGTAAATGATATTTCACTACTTTGCAGTTGTGTTTGACTTACAGATACTAGAAGAACAGAAATATCCATAGTCCTTTTTTTTTTTGAGGGAGAGAGAGTGTGTGAGCAGAGGGGAAGGAGACAGAGAGAGTGAGAGAGCGAGTGAGCCAGAGTGAGACAGAGAGAATCTTAAGCAGACTCCACACCCAGTGAAGATCATGATGTGGGGCTTGATCCCATTATGCTGGAATCATGACCTGACCTGCAACCAAAAGTCAGATTCTCAATGAACTGAGCCACCCAGGCACCCCAAATATCCATTGCCTTATTGTGACCTATTGTCTCTTTAACTAACAGTTTAAAGAAAGTTTGTAGAGAATTCTGGCAAAATTGTCACCGCCAGAGTGAATCTCTTTAAAAAAAAAAAAAAAACAACAAACTAACTTCCCTCTATTCCTTGCAAGACAATGCCTTTTTTCAGGGGTGAATTTTTCTAAGTATAGGTGAAGTTACTATTTTCAGAATAGATCAACATGTAGATTCGGGAATGCATCTCTTTTCAATAGCCTCCTACAATAAACACTGTGTCTCTGTACACGTCCAAATCTCTTGCTTCTTCCATGAAACCAAATGTGTTCTAAAGAGTGTTCATAGGAGTGCCTGGGTGGCTCAGTCGGTTGAGTGTCCGACATCGGCCCAGGTCATGATCTCATGGTCTGTGGGTTTGAGTGGGTCCTGTCCTCTGTGCTGACAGCTCAGAGCCTGAAGCCTGCTTCAGATTCTGAGTCTCCTTCTCTCTCTCTGCCCCTCCCCGACTCATGCTCGCTTGCGCGCTCTCTCTCTCTGTCAAAAATAAATAAATATTTAAAAAATTAAAAAAAGAAGTCTATATTTAGGGATCAGACCAAGAATAAGAAAAAAAAAACATTATTTTAAAACATTTTAATGACTAAATGATCACATATTTGTATCTGTAAGAATGAGTATCTTTTAATCAAATATCTAATTTCTGCAATAAAATATAAACCTTATTTCTCACAAATATGAATTTATTTTGCTTTTACCATTTGTTGCATGTGTAAAAATACCTATTTTACTAAGAAGAAATATCATGAGAAATTAGATTTCAGTTTAATTTTACAACTGAGCTCTCTTTATTCAAAATAATTACTTATTTTGTTTGCTTCAGGATATTATAGATAACTCAAGATGATAGTTCTTGACTATATTAGTAATACCCACTTAATATCAGCACCTGGGAAGAAGTTAAAATGGTTTCAGAAGAGTTTATAAAGTCCTTCCTTTTTAAGAACTGTTAATTTGTATTTTTAAATATTCTTTTTAGGATTGCTAATTACCAGGATGTTTGGAAGACATCGCTACCTGTTTTAGAAGGAACTTAAAAATCAGTATTATTTCCTTAGGGACTTATTAGTGTTTGAAATATTAATTATTGGTGATCACTATATTTCTAAATGTTATAGGATGCCTAGAGGACACACAGTCTCTGTTCTCACCAGAGATATTTCCAAGAGTTTAAACGATATGATGCATAGATTTAAAAACTTTTGCAAGTATTTGGGTGGTTCTTTAATATGGTTCATTGTTATGAGGTTATGGTACATTGAGTATATAATGAATTAAATATAAATAAATAAAAATGGTGACATATTTTTGCAAAATACAATTAATGACTTTAAATTTGAAAGAACTATGTGGTTCACAACTGTAAAAAATTAGGCAGTAATCAAGGAATACTACAAACTAATGTTAAAATCCACTTCAGTGTTGTGAAATTTTTTCACTGTGCTAATAGTAACTCTTCTATTATTTCTGAACAATTCCTTTCCAGTTAGTTTTCTTGTGGATATTACAAGTTCAACTTTATAATGTAGGTAGGATTCTTGGTCACTCCATTCCTTCTGGTGAATTTGGTTCAATCTCAAGGGCCAATTGCAAATTTTACCTGTACATGATATATTCCTTAAGTTCCCCAGCTCTTATGAACCTCTATTTTTCCAGATGCTACAGTCTTAACAATTAAATATCTCCCTTTAGCATAAATTTTATGCCATTCAGGTGTGGAGTTTGGTGAGCTCTTTATAGATTTTGGATACTAGCCCTTTGTCTGATATGTCATTTGCAAATATCTTTTCCCATTCCGTTGGTTGCCTTTTAATTTTGTTGATTGTTTCCTTTGCAGTGCAGAAGCTTTTTATCTTCATGAGGTCCCAATAGTTCATTTTTGCTTTTAATTCCCTTGCCTTCGGGGATGAGGTTAGAGAGGGAGTGAGCCAAAATATAAGAGACTCTTAAAAACTGAGAACAAACTGAGGGTTGATTGGGGGGTGGGTGGGAGGGAGGGGTGGGGTGGGTGGGTGATGGGTATTGAGGAGGGCACCTGCTGGGATGAGCACTGGGTGTTGTATGGAAACCAATTTGACAATAAATTTCATATTTAAAAAAATGTTATGCCATTCATTGCTAGATGAAAAAATGTAATACTTTATAACCCAGTTTGCACTTTGCTTGAAGACAAATATCCCCAACACAGAATTTGGTAGTCTACATTTCCCAGTACAATGTTGCAACATCCCTAGTTTGAGGAGAAGCAACATTACTGTTATGGTAACCTAGGCAATATTCTCAAATTCAGCAGTTGCAAGTATTATTCATTATATAAGTGAGAATTTGTATCCTTATGACTTCTGGATTCTGAAAAAGTATAGAATAAATCTTATCCCTCTTTTAAATAGCAATCTTTCCAATCTATAAAAATAGCTATGGGGTCATTTCTAGGCTATCTTCTAAGAAATACATCTTTGTCTCTTTAGATTCTGTCTTCTGATTGTTAGACCAGCATCCTTCTCCAGCTATATTTTGCTTTTTTCAATTCTCTTATAAGATATGTCTGGGAGAATTGAACATATATTCTAAATGTGGTTGACAAGAACTGTGAAGGGTGAGGTTTCATCCTCATTACAAACTAACAAGTTAGCCTGCCATAGTTTCATGGAAACTGACAGATGACATGAGATCCCTACATCAGAGACAATGGACTTTATTACATAGCAGACAGAATGAACTTTATGTTTTCATCAACCCACCTTACTCTCAAAGTCAAACAAGGTTGGCAGAGAGCAGCAAACGTGTATGCCAAGTAAGCAGTGGGTTTTTGTGATCTGAGGATCACCAAACCTAGGAAGGCCAATCTTTATACTGAGGTGCTTGCAACGTTACTTTGTGGGAGATGTTATCTTTGTTATGCTGAACAGAGAAGATACTTGCTCTGTGCTCCAGAGAAAAACACTCTTTCTATCTAACAGGGTGATGCAAACTATGTTTGCTATGTTTTCTATGTAAACATCCTTGAAAATATGAACAAGAGATCAAAAGCTGTTAGTTACACTGTTATCAAGACATGTACACATGGGTATTGTCTTTCAACAGTGGACTCATTAATTTAGAGCACAAGGAAATTGTGGATATCTTCTAAAACACAAATTAAGTAATGGTAATTCAGACAAAAAATATGCTCCCACATATTTGTACAACAAAGTACTCAAATATGATTCTGTATTAAGGCCCCTTGCTCTTCCATACACAGGGCAATGTTACTGTATGCAAACACAACAGTATTTTTCCTAAGCTTTGGTTGCCAAAAGAGAAATTCAATAGTGCAATTGTATAGAGACCCAATGGGACGGTTTCCCTTCAGATCATGCAGTCGTAAAGCCGTGTTACACAGTCCAAGTTTTCCAAGAATACATTTCTTAGCTAGAGTAGAGGTGGAGAGAAATTGTATTCCAGCATATATCAGATCAGTCAAGAGATCACCAAATATCTAACTAACGCTGTAGCAATGAGTAAAATGGTGTGTGTTATCTGACCAGGAACACTCCATGATACTACAGTAGGGCATTTGATTCATTATGTGAGAAGGATTTTATTTTTCAATTTTTTTCACAATGGTTGCAGATGATGATGATGATGATGGTGACTTTGCATTATCGTGACACCTTGAGAATGCTGGCAGGACAAAGAATATTTTAAGACTTAATAACAATGAATTATATGTATAATCATTTTCCATTTAAGCTCTTAAGTCAACACATAGGTTAATAGAAGTCTCCTAGAATGGAAAACACGTACCTCTAGGGTGTTAAACAGCCTGTTCAAAACAGGGCTATTTCTAGTTTGGAATATTTAAAGCAATGTGTTAAGACTCCAAAACTTTCACAGTATGCTTAGGACTTGATTGCTTTGTCAAATGTCTCCAATCTTGTGAAAATATTCCCTGATATTTAATTAACTGAAACCTTCTTCTCTTCAGATGTAACCTCAATTGTAATTAGAAATGCATGTGTCAACATTTCTAATTAGTGGTGGTAATTAATATTTATTGAGGGTGCACAGGGCAGGTGGTGATGTTCTAGACCCTTGAGTAGCATGAGCAGAATTTCAGAGAAAAAATATTATGGCTGTGTATACATGGCAAAGTACACTCACAGGGTTTGGAAATGAAAGGATGAGGGGTCAGTTTAGTGATTGTCATGTCACTCCAATATGTCATAATTGCCAATAGAGAAGCAGGTCAGGATAAAAATGATCTAAGCTGCCTGATTTCTGCTCTCCCCCCCACCTCAAATCTGTACTTCACTTCACAGTTTGATTATCTAAGGCTGGAACTAATTAAGATTTATAACAAACTCATTGAGGCAGCTGTTTGGAAAGGAAAATTATAATTTTAGAAAAACAACAAATCCCAAAATATTATTTGCTTAAAAAATCAACAATAACTACAGATATAGAAAATGCACAATTTAGTAAGCTAGAATGACAAGTATAGATTCAATATGGTATGTTTATACTGAATTTTAATTTTCTATGATCATTACCTGACATTTCACCCTGGAATGTTTATGACATTAAGTACTTTGAGGTTTCTTGCATGAAGAAGTACTCTGACGCCGCACAGTTTTATTTATAATGTGGATGGAAAACAGAACAAAACAGAGCTAAGAACAATGATTATTAATATAAACCACAGAATCCATATTCAAAACAAAATTAGATTATAATATAGCACTAAATCCAACAAGACAAGTTAGATAGAGTGAGGCACAATGTTGTATTTAAATCCAAAGATCAAAATACAATATTGTGTATCAAAACAAATTTGTTCAATTATTTAAGGGTATATTTTAAAAGCTTAAAGGTACTAAAAATATGAGAAAATTGTTTTATATAATTTATAAACAGAAAGAATGGAAATATAAAGGGTGATTTTTAAATGGCACCAAAATCAGTAGAAGTTAAGAAAAAATGACAATCTTGACCATCTTAGCGCAAAAAGATATGCAAAGTATATGGAAGACCATGGGTTTTCCTTGGTCAATACAAAATACTATTGTTTATTTAAAAAAAAAAAAAAAAACACTGAGGGGCACTTAGGTGGCTCAGTCAGTTAAGCCTCTGACTTCGGCTCAGGTCATGACCTCGCGGTTTGTGAGTTCAAGCCCCGCGTGGGGCTCTGTGCTGACGGCTCAGAGCCTGGAGCCTGCTTCCGGTTCTGTGTCTCCTTCTCTCTCTGACCCTCCCCCACTTGTGCTCTGTGTCTCTCTATAAAAATAAATAAAAGTAAAAAAAATTTTTTTAAATAACACTGAAATAGGAAAAAAAGTGAACAAAAGTCACGTGTAATTCAAAAATGAAAAAGGCAAATGGACAATATGCATACAAAAATGCACTTTCAGGAATATAAAATTCAAGAAATACAAAATCCAAACTAAAATAATGAGTTTTTAACCTATTAGATTAATGTAGGTTAAAATGTTTGAAATATTGTTCTCAGGTGTCCAAAATCTGACATGCTCATGTGTTATTGCTGGGAGCATGAAAACTGGCTGTATCTTCTGGATGAATATTGACTGTATGTATCAATTTCACCTCTATGGATTTGTCTGAGGAGATAATGAGCTAAAGATGAATTGACAGAGACTGTAATAATTAGTGTTTTCAGTAGCAAAAAAACTAAAAACAGTCAAAATGTTAGTTGATAGCAAATTTAACAATTATGAAATGTCCATTCACTGAATAATATGCAACCATATTAAATGTTGAGAAAACGATGCATGGGTATGAAAATGACATCAACCCTATATTGTCTAAAAAGCAGGTTACAGAAGAATATGATCTAAGCGTTGTTTTTCAAAGTGTGTTAATGGAATATTAGTTCCACAAAAAGAGCTATGTGATCCGCATAATCAAATTGTTTGGGAAATGATGCATATTTTATTCATTTTTATTTGAGATTTTTAAGGCACATGAGTGTATTGTAGGTTCTGAAAAATCTGTCCACAAAATAACTTTGTTTAGTCCAAATTACTTGCTAAATTATTTGATTTTTTTTGTGTGTGTATAATTCCTTGGAACATCTCCAGTCTAGTATTGTGTTTCATTTTAGAAAATGTTGTTGTGCATGCATAGGAATAAAAATTTGCCAAGAAAGTTACCAAATTAACAATGGCCATCCTGGAGAATTGGAGATGTAGAAATTTTAATATTTTATGTTATACATTTTGCACGTTATGTAATACTTGATTTTTCTTAACTTGAGTAGCCAGAAAAATAAAAGTTTTTAGAAAATGTGAGAGAAAAAAGCGAGCACAGGAGCAGACTTCTGGTTTAAATAACATCTTTAACACAGCCTTTTAGACTTCTCACCTAAATGGCTAATAGATTTTTGAAAAATTACCAATTCACAGAACAGGTGAAATTATACCTTACATACAAATTATAAGCAGAACTTTTGGGGAATTCACCTTAACTATCAAGTCAGTGGCCCTGAATGGAGAAAATGTATTTTTCATTTTCTAAAGTGTCAGTTTCCAAAAATGTATACATTTTGTTTCTTTCCCTCACACACTTTCTTTCCCTCAGTCCTAGCGTCAATAGCAGACCAAACTCTGCCATTTTCCAGAGCATGCTTTCTGAGCTGCCAGAGCAGTGATCTCAAACTGCGCCCATCTCCCACATTTTAAAAATCCATTTGGGCATTGCAAATTCCTGGAAACAAAGGTGGGAAATGAATTTCTCCACTGGTGCTTGCATTTTGTCTAAGATGTTTTTTCTACAAGTAAAATGTGGAGGTTCAAAGGGAGACCTGGACATTGTGTAAATTAAAGATTATCATGAGTGCCATGAGTCCAGAGAATCCAAGAACCAGATAGTGGGGACAGTAGAAAAGACCAGCTCTGTTTCGTAGAGGCACAAAAGAAACTGCAAACTGAGCTGATTGCTATAGAAATCCACCATGACTCATTTCTCCTACTTGTATTTAACCTATAGAGAGAGATACTGAATAAGGTAAAAGACTAGGCATACCCTTTTAATTAACCAAATGTGGGGCCCATGAGTAGGAAAACAAGCACCGCATCTTTGAAAAGGGAAAAAAGAGCTTCATCCTTCTATTCTCCTTATTTACTCTTTAGCATGGTGTAGGAACTGGAAGAAAATTTGACAAATATTTGGTGTCATGAGGTAAAGAAAGTCAACCATAATGAGGGAATAGGGATGTGGTAAACATGTCAAAATGTCTGTCCCAACTACCGGAAGGTAAATTAAAATGGATGAAAATGAAGCGGGTGTAAGATGATGTAGAATTTACAGGAAGTTGAAATTGCAAGAATCAGGGGCAATGCTGGATGTGTGGTAAAGGGTACACCTAATCCTGCATAAATTCATTCATTAAACATATATATCTTGACTCTAATACATGCAAGGCCTTATTCAATGCTGAGGACACTAGGGTCAACAAGATGAAATCTGTCTAAATCTATGATATTGAGAATATGAAGATATTCTAAAATGAAGATGAAAATCACAGAGGTGAAAACTCAAAGGGATCTATATATGTGTGTGTATATATATGTGTGTATATATATATATATATACACACATATATATACGCATATATATACATACATATATATACATATATACACACATGTATATATATAATCTCCAGAGCGTGTCAAGTTTGGACTCTCTTATTGCTATTTTCAATAAGGTATGGAATAGAAATAAGAGAGATCACAACTGAAAGGAATTTGTGAAGTAGTATTATTTATAAATACATAAAGTATTTTATCCTTAGGAAAAGGAGAATCAACTTAAAAACAACAATTAATAGGGACACAAATAGAGTGGCTAGTTAATAACTATACGCTACTTTAGTTATCTTACAAACCAGCAATAGTTTGTAATAATTTTTTTTTGGTAAAGGCTATATTCCCAATAATATCAATACTTATTATAATTTTGGTCCCTTTGGTTTATTAATATTTATCAGAAATATCGACCAATAGTAAAATGTTTGAATTAATGCACAAGAAACATTGGTGAACCACAAATTCCAATTTTTTTTTTAATGTTTTATTTATTTTTGAGACAGAGAGAGACAGAGCATGAGCAGGGGAGGGACAGAGAGAGAGGGGGACACAGAATATGAAGCAGGCTCCAGGCTCCATGCTGTCAGCACAGAGCCCGATACGGGGCTTGAACTCACAAACTGTGAGATCATGACCTGAGCCAAAGTCAGACGCTTAACCAACTGAGCCACCCAGGCACCCCATAAATTCCAATTTTTTAAATGTTTCTTTACTTTGGGGGCATCTGGATGGCTTAGTCGGTTAAGTGCCTGACTCTGGCTCAGGTCATGATTTTGCAGTCCGTGAATTTGAATCCTGCATCGGGCTGTGTGGTGACAGCTCAGAGCCTGGAGCCTGTTTCCGATTCTGTATCTCCCTCTCTCTCTGCCCCTCCCCTGCTTGCACCCTGTTTGTCTCTCTCTCAAAAATAAATAAACATTAACAAATTAAAATTAAAAAAAAAATGTTTGTTTTTGAGAGAGAGAGAGAGAGTGCAGTGGGGGAGAGGGGAAAGGGGGAGAGAGAGAAAGAGAGAGGGAGACAGAAGATCCCAAGCAGGCTCTGCGCTGACAGCAGAGAGCCTGAGGTAGGGCTCGAACTCACGAACTGTGAGATCAGGATCTGAGCTGAAATCAAGAGCTGGAGGCTCAACTGATTGAGCCATCCAGGTATCCGTATAAATATCCATTTTTGAAAGACATATAGCAACACGTTATCACAACATTAAGGGAAAAACCAGAAAAAAAATATATATAGTTCTTTTATATAAATTTTATACAAATATGTAAAACTTATGTTCATAAAAATATAAACTTTACTGTCTTGGGGGATGAGGTTATAAGCCATTTTAGATATTCCTTAGCATTAATCATATTCTACTTTGGAATAAAATGTGTTATTTTCAAAGATAAGGCACAGAACTCTAAGGATGGGAGAAATGGGGCTGGGGGTGAAGTTGTTCACACTAGCCAACAATCAGCCAGTAGCTAACAGTCAGTTGCAGCTTTTTGAAAACTAACATAATGTTAGAACATATTAATAGGGAAATACTTGTAATCATAAAAAGTCATGACTGCACTACCTTTGCTCTGGTTGCCATGCTGTGCAGTACAACAGTCTGCATATCAAAGGATAAGAGTCCTTTCGACAGGTGAATGAACGCTCACTGAAGGCATAGATGGATGATAAGCATATGGAAATGCTGTTCTTGAAGGAATAACTAAAGAGGCTGCGTGCAATATTTTAAGAGAGAGAGACAGAGACAGAGAGACAGAGGGAGAGGTTTCAGTATATATCTAAGTACCAGTTGGTAAAATTTAGAAAATAAAAAATCAGGAAAAGGGAATTAATTTCATTTAGTCTGTATTTTCTTTTTTGGTAATTAATCTTTATTTTGCCTTGACTTGCTTAATCTTCCTCCAGACCTAGCTAAAACAATGATTCAGAGAAGAATAGCAGAATTTAAAACCAAGTTTCGGAGCCATAAAATTAGAACTATAGAGATAGCAACAATCTACATTCTACCACAATTTGTAAGACATAAGAAAAACTGGAGTAGAAAACTATCCTGTTCTTGATCTGTACCATAATGACGTGTCTGTATGTAATTATTTTATTATATGCTAAATAATGCCAGACTTAGGCATAAATCCCTTCAAGTTTAATTCAGCTGTTTGGGTATCCTTAAACAAATCAAAATCTCCTATCTAAATGTCATACTAAGAAGCAATATCAAATCTAGGTTATTTGTGCTAGGATGGGATGGTATTATGTGGGTTTAGCTTAATAACACATACACCCCTATGTATACATTCAACTCCCTATCCCTATTTCCACTTCTTTCTTATGTATCTTAATATCTTTTCATCTTTTGTATGTCATTAGGGGTAGATTGAAATCTTTTCTTTTAAGAACTATGCAATAAAAGCTAATCCACCTAAGGTGTTCTCCAGTCTATAGCCATGAGGGTATTAAATTTGCTAAAAATTTTAGGCCTTTTATTCATGAAATATATAACTTGTTTAGTGGACCATTCAATACAAAATGACTTTCTGAACCTATAAAGAATTCATAAATTAGAAACATATAAATTCCTTCCCCCCCCCCCCAAAAAAAACCTATATTCTGTGACAAAAAGACATGTAAACCTACCAATTACTTAAAATCCATATGTGCAAATTGTGTTACTTATGAAATATAGCATTACATTTGATTCCTCTTTATTAATCCTACATTTTAGGAAGATTTTTGTAAACTCTATTATAGCTAAAATGATGTTCTCAAAGTCAAAATTGTTAATATTTTCGATTACTATAAAGATAAATATTCCTTATTAAGAAAACCAAAGAGCAATCAATTTTAGCTATATTTGCCCTTGAGGATTTACAGAAATAGTCTTAGATAATTCACCCCATGGGGTCTGTGACGATAACGTGATAGAACATATTCATTAAATTCTGGTTTACCTTAAGTATTTCAACTGATTTGCCTTTCATAATTTTTCATACATATTCTATATTAAACTAAATTCAAATAAGAATTTGAATTTGAATTTAATACATATTTCAAGTGAGAGTAGTAAATAGAGGTTGTGAGCAGAAACAGGCATGGAGAGGAAGCATACGAGGTATGAATGCCCAAATGGCTACAGCTCAGGGAAGAGTTCAACATCAAAATGTCTTACAGGGGTGCCTGGACTGCTCAGTCGGTTAAGCGTCCGACGTTGGCTCAGGTCATGATCTCATGGTTTGTTAGTTTGAGCCCCATGTCGGGCTCTGTGTTGAGCCCCATGTCGGGCTCTGTGCTGACAGCTTGGAGCCTGCTTTGGATTGTGTCTCCCTCTCTCTCTGCCCCGCCCCGGCTCATGGTCACTCATGCTCTCTCTCTTTCAAAAATAAATAGACATTAAATTTAAAAAAATAATTAAAAAGGTCTTGTAATTTGGATATTGTTGAACCTCTACCATTCTCTCTCTCTCTCTCTTTTTTTTTTTTTTTTGCCTTTACTGTTTGGTCTGCATTTTCAACAAAACATTGTGATAGAATCACTTTTTCTTTGAGTTGATCTGCATTGTTTCTGTAAAGATACAGTAAGCCCTTGTTACCCTAGAAGAAAAAAGGAATTCAACAGGACCATTGTTAAATCTAAAATAAATGGCTTTGTAAACTTAATACATAAATGGATTTTTTAGGTGGAACTGTATTAAATTTGTGAAGAGAAGTAAGAACATAAATAAAAATTAACAAATTATTTTAGCTTAGGTATAAATATCATTGATGGATGAGAACAAATGTATGGCAGCTTTTAGCCAACTATACACAGGCTACAATGACTGGTTGTCTTGGCAGCAAAGGGGTGAAATAAGATGTACATTTTTTGCAGAGCAATAATTTCATTGATCAAAAGGAATATACATCAAAAATTTAAATTCCTATTCTCCTATTCTCCACCCCTGCTATTCTTATAATGCAACCAGAAAAATGCACTGTGCCATCACTCTTTCCTCTAACTCAGTTAGAAATGCTTACATCTCAGACAAAACCAGCCTTACGGTTTGCCTGGTTTTCTACAGCCTTGCTACTCAAAATACTGTCTCTAGATGAGCAACTTAGAAATGCAGAATCCCAGTCCCCAGAGATCTGAATTTTAACAGGATCCACAAGTGGTTCATACACACATTAACTTGAGAAGAACTCAGTTTGGAAAGTATTCAGGGACACACTAATTCAATTTTTTATAGCAAGTCTGAAACACCTAAATCATGTCACTTTTTTTCATTGCATTCAAAATGTTTTTCCCTCCTAACGAAACTAACCTTTCTCCTGTAGTAGGGAGAAATGTAATTGTGAAGACGTCTACCCTTTACATTTCAGTGCCCACAAATGAAGGTCCCTGCCATCGGTTCTTTCCTTTCCCTTCCTATATTTGGCTCTGTTCTGCTCCCTGAGGGCTGTTTACGCATGTCTGTGGGCTCCTTAGTCTGAATATCTAAGCTGCATGCACCCACTCCGACAAATAACCACTGAATGGCCACCATCAAATGGATGCATCAATGGCAGTGTCAGGCAGTAGAGAATAGCTCTACTTGAGGATATCTCGGGTTGCTCTTTCTAGACTCAGAGCATGCTTCCAGACAGTTAAAGGAGGACCAGACAAGGACTTGGAAAATACGGTAACTTAGAAAAAACTCTTAAATTCACGTTCGTTTCAGTCTGTTTCATTTTCCACAAACACCCTGTTTATAATGTATTTCACATTTATATCATCAGATACCCCTCATTCCTTAGCAGACCATGCATGAATACACTTCTAATCTTAAGTTTGTAGTTAAACACTGAACTGTAAGAATCAGGGATGAGATCAGTAGGGGAAATAAATCATGTTTCATAAAAGAACAATAACAGGACACCAGAAACCTCTTCTCTCTTAAATAGGCTATTTTAATTCTGAGCTCAACATTCATCATTTCTTTCATAGACCTTTAGGAAAAAAAAAACATACACATCTAGATCTGAATATTAACATTCAGTAAATATTTAAATTAGTGCTGAAGAGAGGGTATTCTGCAAGCCCCATAGATTGTGCTCATTCATTCATAACTTCTTTCAGCTCTTTGCTTTGTGTCTTACGTCTAAACACTGATTTCTATAACTCTTAATATATTTACAATAAATGAAAAAGCCTGGTTAAATAATTTTCTTTTTCTACAGAACAGAAATTAATTTCAGTTTGCCATGAGGAATGCAAAAGTGTTGTGGACTTTTTTGAAAAAGCGTGCAAAGCATAATGCTAATCAAAATTTTAACTGAATCAAAACACAAAACAGCTACTTTTATAATGTATTCAATCCCTAATTGAAATTAAACATCATTAAAAAATTAAAAATTTTAGAAGCCATAATTGCTTAAATAACCTTGTGTGCATTATATGTTCAATATTTGCCTGCATTAAAAAACATTTAACCGCTTAGTATTAAATCTCTTAGACACACTCTCAGCAAATAGCTTCATAAACCAAAGAAGACAATGTTGCAAATATTGTGCCAGCAAAACAAAACCAAAACCAAAACCAAAACCAAACCAAATAAAAAAATCATGGTTTTTGCAGGCCTCATCATCCACCCACTTCAAAAGTCAGTACCTAAGATACTTTGATGTTTTCAATTCTCCCTACCTGTGCCCTTCAAGAACTGGGTTCTTGTTACAAGCCTCCCCGTACCTTCAAAACCTTTAATCTAAGGAGTATTTGCCATTGAATCACTTTAACTGTGCCCTTTCTGCCTTCTGATTTATGCTGTAAATGAATGCACCATGCTGTCTTTGGAACTAGGTCATGGCCTTGAGTCCTCAAGAATCAAGTTGATGACTTCCAGTAGTTCCTTGCAAGTGTTTTAGCCATATTGATATGGGATTATAAGAGGCTCCTTTCACAGTGTTATGTTACACATTCATTCTGAGTATGTTATTTTTTAATAAACTATCTTTAGAACGCTTCAGATTTACAGACAAATTATAAAACTATTACAGAGTTTCTATGTAGCTTACACCCAATTTCCTCTATTTTTATTATCTTACATTACTGCAGTCCATATATTTTAGTTAATGAAGCAGTTTTGACACATTATTAAATAAAGTCAATACTTTGTTCGGTGTTTACCTTTTTCCTACTCCAGGAGTTCATCCAGGAACTACATTGTATTATGCAGTCATGTCTCCTCAGGTTGTGAGAATTTCTCAGTCTTGGCTTATTTTTGATGCCTTTCCCTAATTTGAGAAGTAATGGTCAAGTATTTTGTTGAATGTCTCAACTGGGATTTGTATTGTGGTTTTCTCCTGGTTAGACTGGGATTATGAGTTTGGGGGAATAAAGACTACAGAGGTAAAATGCTATTTTTACCACATTACATCAAAGATACATACTATGAACATGATTTATCACTGCTTATGTTGCCCTTGCTCATTTGGTTTAGAAAGTGTTGTCCACTGGAAAGTTACTCTCCCCCCTCCCTCCTATTTTTATACTATACTCTTGAAATAAAGTCATTATGCGTAGCTTACACTTAAGAAGTAGAGGTTTATGCTCCATCTCCTTGAGGGCACAACACACACACACACACACACACTATATATATATATATAAAAATATATACAAATATTTATTTATTTATTTTATTTATTTATTTATAAATATATATAAATATAAATAAATTTATATTTATATATATAAAATATTTATGTGTATATATATATATATATATATGACTTCTGCACAGACTTGTGTTTTATCCACAATTCAATTATATGGAATGTGGACACATGGATATATCACTGATATCAATATGGACTCATGGATCTATCTTTTAAACTTTGGCTTATAATTTGATACTGCTTTATTTTATTGTTCTGATTGTCTAGTTACAGTGGTTGGGAACTCTTTCTGTTGGATCCTGTGTCACTTTCACATATCCTCACCAATGTGTTGTTTGTCGTTTGAACACTTCCTTACTTTCTGGCTCAACACTATGCTCCAGGCCTACTGGTTCGACACTATGTATATATTCTACCTCATCTGAGTATCAGCTACCTCTCCCAGGAGCCCTGGTTCCCTTTATGGGAGCGTGGTACAAACTTAAAATCCAGGAGCTAGGCATACTCATTGCTACTGGAGTATGTATCATTGCTTCTATGCCTTCTCAGCTGATGCAGCAAGGAAATATATACCCATCTATACACACATGACTAGAAATATTTCATTATGTAACCATTTGCATCTATATTCAACTACACCTGAATTCGAAACGGTGTTTGCATCTCTAATCCATTACCACCTGGATAATTTTAGCCTCATTCTTTTGCTTATATGTACTCTTCCTCCATCACAGGAGAAACCTGGTCCTCATCATTGGCCATGCATTTATTTAATTGCTCAATTTGAGCATATATGATTAGCAGTATTAGAATTTTTAACCTCTGCCCTGTGGGAAACAACTTTACAGTTTCCCAAAACTGGAGTACGGTGTTTATAAGCGGTTCATTTTCTTCTTTTGCCCTGCGACCTCAGTTCTCTGATTAGCCCAAGAAAAGTCATTAATGTTTAGATCGTTCAGGTTTTTCTTCTTTTAAAGAAGAGAATCATGACTTCTAAGATCTTTCCATTTTGGAGCTGAAAGGCCATGTGATTTTTTTATACTTATATTTAACTTCATATCATCATAATTTTATGAAGAATAAAGGATTTTAAGGGAAATTCCCACTCTTGCGTTACAGTATGTGCATTTAGCATTTGTTCCAAGGTAAAGAGAATGACACTACAGTGTGTAATTTGAGCACACACAAGTTGCTAGCAGGAGTTTTGAGTAGACTACAGTAAGCCGAGATATCATTTCTTTTAACTTGTGCCTAGGTAGTAGACCAAAAGTTTTGGAACCTATTAATTCAATTATTCATCAATTAATTATTCATTACATATTCAGGCACTTAGTTACTGACCTAAACTATTAAACCAAGATAATATAGCTTTCTTGTGAATTTGTTTCTCTAGTTTTCCTCTATTGAAGAAGGTTATTTGAAAAGATGTTCCTGTTTGCTTATCATTGGACACAGTTTTCATAGAAACATTCCCCTTTAAAAAATATATATATAATATATTATATATATTATATTATATTATATTATATATTACTATATAATATAATATACACATAATATACATAATATATATACATAATATACATATATGTATACATATATATGTATA
>NW_026057580.1:52684724-52690326 GCF_023721935.1 Panthera uncia
ATATATATATATATATATATATATGTTTTATGACATGATGGTCTGGGGTTAAAGGCAGAAAAACTTAGGCTTCCAGACCTTGAAAGAAGATAAAAACAAAACAAAACAAAACAAAATACCAAAACCCAAAAAACCTTGTTTCAACTAATTCTTGTTTAAATCATTCAAAGCAATTAGCCATAGAACATATAAAGGGTAAAATACACTTTCAGTAAAACCACACTGCAAAATACAGAAATTATCAATGAAGATAGGGCTTTTAGAATATTTCTTATTACATAACGAGTGCTTCTAGATGCATGCATGCATGTGCATGCGTGTGTCTCTAATTAAGTTAAATTGTGTACCTCAAATTTAAGATAATATAGAGTGATTTTTAACATGAGCCATTTTCATATTATGCCAGCACTTCTGGTTCATAAGCAGGAGAAGACACCTTCCAGTGCCACATTGTTGATGAGTGGGTGGTTACTGAGTTCTGACCGGTAAAGCAAAATTCGTAAGATCTAAAGTACTTCATAGCCTCATCCATCACGGCCAGTCCCAAAACTTCACGAATATTAGCAAAGCCTAACCTCCATACTCTTGTTGCTTGTTTTACAAGAGTCTTAAAGAATGAAAACAGTCTGAATGTCAGGAACATTTCAGTCCAATTGATTCTGCCATGGTCAGGTACACAAACCAATGACTGTGGAACACTCCAAAAGAGCTTGGAGGGAATGCGATGACCTATTTTCTCCTGCTGATGTGGTGTTAGGTTTTTACTCTCCTTCACTCTTCCTCAGTCTCTACGCACTAGTCTTTCAAGTGATTGTGATGAGAACACCAGGCATTTTATTATTATTGCAAGAGTGTTGGAGGTGAAGTGTAATTGAGTTGAATGTTTTAAAAATATTTAATAAAATTAAATGTGTTTTTAAAGATTAGGAAAGGTCTAGCGGAGTTCAAAGGTTACACTTTGGTGATAGAATATACTGCTTCAAAGTGAAAGTAATAGGCTTTTCATTTATGGAGGTATTAGAGGTTTCATTCTTTTCAACATATTTCTATTTAATTTAGAAAAGTAGGAAACAGAGGGAGTCAGGGATATAGGTGAAAGTTTCCTCATAATATAACAAGAAATTTGGTCTTTAGTGTAGTTTATGAAAAAGTTGAGAGATTTTGTCCCTTTTTTTTTTTTTTTTTTTTGGTAACTTCAGGGAATTTAGCTTTAAGTTAAAAGCCTTTTTCACTGGTGAAATTGATTTTTTTCTTAATCTAGAGGAAACGGAATATGTGTAGCCCAGCAGAGGAGGGAGAGGAGGTCAAGGGGTAAACAGTTTGATGCGGCACATCTTGAGCTCAATCCTGGGCATGTGATCTCGAGCACTTCTGTCCTCCCAACAGGGAGAATCCAGCGGTGGCTTAGGCTTAAAATGCTTGAGAAAAACTTCAAACAAATGTCTGAGAGAGTCCCTAGAACATTTAGACTTTTCTGTCACAGTCTTTGCTGTTCAATTATTTTTCTTTTTAACAGGACAGAAAGATACCCGCACCAGAGCGGCAATTTCCTTTAAGGTAGCTCTTTCTTTGCGGAGCTAGCGGTCTTTAATTAAGCTCTGTATGTGATCAAGTCACACTTTTGCATTTAAGAGGACATCAAATGCCAAGTGGAGAAAACTTCTCTTTCATGTATTTTATTCTTGTTCAGAGATTAAAATGAGCACCATGTTCTCTCAGCCCTACAGCCCTTCATAGCTAAGAGTTCATATTTTAAACTGGTTGCTTTGAGATTCCATACACATGGTGGAAGAAGAGAGTCTTTCTCCACCATTTCCATATTGAGAAATGAATTATAGGCACCATCGGTAGGCTTTAGAATTTTAAAATAGGCTGAATATTTGTGCCCTCTGTTTTTCTCCGATATGTTGCTATCCTAGTGCTGTGTCTGGAGGTACCTCAAATTAGGCATAATTCTGAAACTGAGGAGACAGTATGCCTCATTAGAAATGTTACGACATTTTGTTAAAATAGTCATATTTTTCATTTAGAAATGCACGTCCAAAGAGCCAGCTATTTTATCAGCAAAATGAGTTTATTGGGAATAGGAGGGGATTTGCAATTGTGGGCAAACTATGGTGAACAATAGGCAAGTCTGGAGAACAAAGGGGAGGAGCTTGCTTTTATACAGGGAAGGAGAAACCTGGAGGGACTATTTTGCTGAGTTCTCATTGGCTGGACTGTTGCGAGGCAAGGAGAAATTCTTTCTTCCTTGGTTGGCCTATGGGCTGGGGTAGGTAAACTAAGCTTCTTCCTGTTAGGGAAAGTGAGTTTTGCTTCTTACAGCAAGTAGTGTTGCAGGAGAGCTCTCCCGCTTTAAGGCTTCCCACCTCCATTGTAAGTGAGGCTTCCTTTGCAGGCACGCTTTGAATATGTTTCAGGTTTGCTTCTAGACCACAGAAATAAAGTGAGTCAAATTTTTTTGTTTAGTTTCCTAGTGCATATGAAAATTATGTTTATCCTATTCTGCAGTCTATTAAGCATGCAGTAGCATTATGTCTAAAAAAACCCTAACATATATACCTTATTTAAAAAAATAATTTATTGTGGGGTGCCTCAGTCAGTTAAGCATCCGACTTCAGCTCAGGTCACGGTCTCACACTTCATGAGTTCCAGCCCCCGTCGGGATCTGTGCTGACAGCTCAGAGCTGAGCCTGCTTCGGATTCTGTGTGTGTCTCTCTCTCTCTCTGCCCCTCCCCTGCTTGTGCTCTCTCTCTCTCAAAAATAAACATTAAAAATTAAAAAAAATAATTTATTGCTAAAAATTGCTAACCTTCATCTGACCTTTCAGTGAGTTATCCTCGTTCTTTTCTGGTGGAGGGTCATGCGTCCACGTTGTGTCTGCTGAGATGGATCAGAGCAGTGGTTGCTGAAGGTGGGAGTGGCTGTGGCAATCTTTTAAAGGAGACAAAAATTAAGTTTGCCACATTGATTGACTGTTGCTTTCACAAATGATTTCTCTATAGCATGTGATGCTGTTGGACAGCATTTTATTCACAGCAGAACGTCTTTCAAAACTGGAGTCAATACTCTGAAACTCTGCCACAGTCTTAGCAAATAAGTTGTAACATATGCTAAGTCCATTATCATTTCAACAACCTTCACGGCATTTTCACCAGGAATCTATTCCATCTCAAGAAACCACTTTCTTTGCACACCCATAAGCAGCAGCTTCTCATCTAAGTTTTATCAGGAGATTGCAATAATTCAGTCACATCTCCAGTCTCCACTTCTGAATCTAGTTCTCTTCCTGTTTCTGCCCATCTGCAGTTACCTCCCCCCCTGAAATCTTCAACTCCTCAAAGCCATCCATGAGGACTGGAATCAACTTCTCCAAACTCCCATCGACGCTATTTTTTTTTTTTTTTTTACCTCTTTCCATGGATCATGAATGTTCTTTTTTAAAATTTTTTTAACGTTTTTATTTATTTTTGAGACAGAGAGAGACAGAGCATGAACGTGGGAGGGTCAGAGAGAGAGGAGACACGGAATCTGAAACTGGCTCCAGGCTCTGAGCTGTCAGCATAGAGCCCGACGCAGGGCTCGAACTCACGGATCGTGAGAACATGACCTGAACTGAAGTCGGACACTTAACCAACTGAGCCACCCAGGTGCCCCATGAATGTTCTTAATGGTATCTGTGATGGTAAGTCCTTTCCAAAAGGTTCTCAATTTACTTCGCCAAGACCCAGCAGAGGATTGCTATTTGTGATGGTTATAGCATTATGAAATGTATTTTTTTTAAATAATAAGACTTAAAAGTTGAGCTTATTCCTTGATCCATGGGCTGAAGAATAGATGTTGTGTTAGCAGGCGTGTAAGCAGCACAAATCTCATTATCCATCTGCATCAGAGCTCTTGGGACCAGGTGCATTATCAATGAACAGCAATATTGTGAAAGGGTTTTTTTTCCCCCTTTTTTTTTTTCCTTTTCCCCCCCCCCCTGAGCAGTAGGTCCCAACAGTGGCTTAAAATATTCAGTAAACCATGTTGTAAACAGATGTACTATCATCCAGACTTTGTTGTTCCATTCATAGAGCACAGGCAGAGGACATCTAACATCATTCTTAAGGGCCCTAGGATTTTTGGAATGGGAAAGAAGCCTTGGCTTCAACTTAAAGTCCTCAGTTGCATTAGCCCCTAACATGAGAGCCAGCCTGTCCTTTGGACCTTTGAAGCCAGGCATTGACTCCTCCTTTCGAGCTATGAAATTGCTAGATAGCATCTTCTTCTGAGATAAGACTGTTTCCTCCACATTGCAAATCTGTCGTTTCTTGTAGCCACCTTCATAAATTATCTGAGCGAGGTTTTCCGAACCACTTGCTTCAGCTTCTACACGAGCACATGCTGCTTTGCCTCATGCTTTGTTGTCACAGAGATGGCTCCTTCCCTTAAACCTCATGAACCAACCTTTGCTAACATTTCTTCTGCAGCTTCCTCACCGCTCTCAGCCTTCATAGAATTGAAGAGAGTTAGGGCCTCGTTATGGGTTAGGCTTTGGCTTGAGGGAATGCTGTGGTTGTTTTGATCATCTATCCAGACCACTAAAACTTTTCCCTTTTCAACAATGAGGCTGCTTTGCTTTCTAACCCTCAGTGCACTCACTGGAGTAGCACTTTTAATTTCCTTCAGGAGCTTTTCATTTGCATTCACTACTTGCCTAACTGTTTGGCCCAAGACACCTAGCTTTTGGCCTGTCTCAGCTTTTGACATGCCTTCCTCACACTGCTTGCTCATTTCTAGCTTTCAATTTCAAGTGAGATGTGTAACTTTTCCTTTCACTTGAACACTTAGAGGCCACTGTAAGGTTATTAATTGGCCTAATTTCAATATTGTTGTATCTAGCGGAATTAGGGAGGCCTGAAGACAGGAATAGAGACAGAGGAATGGCTGGTCTCTGGACTGGTCAGAACATGCACACAACATGACATCGCAGGTCAGCATCAAAAAAATGGAATGATAGTGAAAAATTTTGAAATAATGTGAGCATTATCAACATGTGGCACAGATGTGACATGAGTAAATGCTTGTGGAAAAGTGCACCTGCAGCGTTGTTCGAAGCAGGGTTGCCACAAACCTTCAACTGAAAAAAAGAGCACAGGGTTTGATAAGGGCAATAAATGTAAAGTGTAATAAAGGGAAGTATGCCTGTATTTATTTTCCTGGTGACAGCCATCCTCTGGATCTTCTACAATACTAGGTTGTCAGAAGAATCGGGACAATTTTCATCCCGATGTTTTGTACCCTTTTGTCCATAGCTGTGGTTTACTTAGAAGCATAATCTATTAGCATTTCCTACCAAATATAGCTCCCTGAAACTTCAAGCAGGAAACTGCCATAAACACTTTCATCAACAAGCCCCTTGACGTAAGATGATGTAAAGTATTTGGTCAAAAGAGACTCATTCACCAAAATGCATCTTGGGTTTGTCTTTGTAAGTTATTTTTTTAAGTTTTGTTTTTTTTTTTTTTTTTTTTTTTTTTTTTTTTTTCTTTTTGGGGGAGGGGGGGGGGGGCAGAGAGGGAGGAAGAGAAAGAATCCCAGGCAGGGTCTGCCCTGTCA
>NW_026057580.1:52690426-52742760 GCF_023721935.1 Panthera uncia
TTTTTTTTTTTTTTTTTTTTTTTTTTTTTTTTTTTTTTTTTAATGTACTTTGAGAGAGAGGGAGGGAGGGGCAGAGAGAGAGGAAGAGAGAGAATCCCAGGCAGGTTCTGCCCTGTCAGCATGGAGCTGGATGTGGTGCTTGAACTCACAAACCACAATATCACGACCTGAGCCGAAATCAAGAGTCTGATGCTCAACTGATTGAGCTACCCAGGCACCCTTGTCTTTGTAAATTATTTTAGGTCGACATAGGTTCATCCACCGTTTTTCAGTCTTGCTTTTATTTTTTTCCCTTAAGTCTATGAATTAGCATATTAATGGTTAAAACTATTCATGAAGAGTGTCTTGTTTTCTCTCTCAAACCATTATTTTCCCAGTATATTCCCTTTTGACTTTTCTCATCTCTTTTCACATTTTTAATAACTTCTCTACTAAGTGACATTAGTGTTTCCAAGATCGAGTCTTTCACAATTTTATAGAATTAAAGTTTATTTTATAAAAGCACATAATGCAGAGGTGTTAAATAGAAATGCAAATGGCCAATATGTTCCAGTTTGCATCAATAGTGCCTCCATGTAGCCTAGGTATCAGCTGGCTCACAGTCTCATTGATGTTTCCTTATTACTAATCCAAGGAATTATAACACTATTCTCCTTACCCCCTCTACTATTTTGGTATTTGGGGGTCTAGGAGTGCAGATGGAAAATGAATGTAAAAGGATTCCATAAAGCATAAATATTCATTATTGTTCCCAATGCACTGCTTATTTTTCAGATCCTGCTGGGTCCTGCCAGAAAAACAGAGGGTGTTCACTGAGGGAGCGCACTTAATGGAAAATTCGTTGCATTTTTCCTAATGCTCAAATTGGCAGTCTGCGTGTCATATGCTGAACACATAGAATTTCATATACATGCATGGGGCAGTTCAACACAATCTGGGAAATGTCCATAAATTTGATTTTCATATGTATTTAATATCTGATAGGAAAGAACAAAGAGAATACATCTTTTTATAAATAATTAGATCCAGTATGATTAATGATGTGTGCATGGTACATATTTATGTGTACACACACATGCATATGTATTTATGTATTGTACGAATATATTCCATTTGTTTAACAGGACTTATTTACTTAAAATCTAAAAATAAGAAGAAGCCAATCTTAATAGCCAAACATATTTTAAAGATTTCTACTCAACACATAATTAGATTTTAAACAGACAAAGTATGTTTGAGCAACCTCCTGTTCTCATAATACGGCTTTGACTATTGTTCTCTATTAATGATAATAACTATCAGAAACATTTTACTTCCCCTTTATAATTGGCCCCAATTATGCTGAACTGAATTCAAACTATCTTACAAAATGAAAGGATGAATCATTTATAAAAAAAGAAAAGTGTTACTTCTTTCTGGGAAAATTAGTGTTATTATTATAGAATTAGGAACTAAAATAATGCTACCAATAATATGAATTCAGCTTCATTCCATATCATTGCTAAATGCGTATTTCATGTCTTTAATTATTTTTCAAAAATACATTTTATTATATACATTATTCCATTTACTGAAAGACAGAAATGAGTAAGCTAAATGGTTACTTTATTCTGAATACCTCATTTTTTAGTAGTGTTGACTAGTCAGTAATCAAGCATGTATGAAAGTCTCAATTCAGAGTTTCTTCGTGAATTTCATCTTAGGTAAAGATGTGTAAAGTGTGTTAAAAAATACAGGATTATAACAGAAAAAAAATACCTTAAATACAAAAAAAAAGGTGATATTTGAAAGAAGGAGTGGGAAACCTGGGTGGCTCAGTTAGTTGAGCTTCAGACTGATCGCACAATCCAAGCTCAGGTCATGATCTCATGGTTTGTGGGATCAAGTCCTGCATCAGGCTCTGTGCTGACAGTGGGGAACCTGCTTGGGATTCCCTCCTTCTCTCTCTCTCTCTCTCTCCTTCTCAGTCTTTCTCTCTCTCTCTCTCTCTCTCTCTCAAAATAAGTAAATAAGTAAATAAATAAATAAACCTTAAAATGTTAAAAATAAAAAAAAATAAAAGGAGTGTAAAAATAAATATCAAAATAAAAGGAAACTAGTAGGTTATTTTTAAGTATTAAGTGTCTGGTATTAACATATAGTTAGAGCAGTAATTATCAACAGGGGGAGATTTTCCTCCCTGGGAACATTTGGCAATGTTTGGAGACACATTTTACTGTTAAAACTGGAATGGGAAGAGTGCCATCGGCACCCAGTGGTAGAGGGTGGAGGCTAGGAAAGCGGTTAACTATTCTAGAATGCAGAGCACAGAAAGGAATTCTCCAGACCAAAATGACAATAGTACATGGAGGTTGGAAGAGCCCAATTTAAAATAACAGAGATGAAGTTTGACATGGAAATTGGAGTGGAGATTTTGATATTGTTAAAGAGAAGAGGCTTGTATATTCAAGCTAGACTATGGAGTTTGAATTTGGTTTGATAGATACAATATATTACAAATTCTTAAATATAGAAACAAATATCTGAAAATGGATATTAAGTAAAAAACTCCTTTCCTAGCTGCCACTTGAATTATGGCAGAGTTATGAAGGCAAAAATGACATTGTTACAGAAAGCAAGCACAGAATTATGGAGAAATGTTGGATTAGAGCAAATAAATGTGAGATTCAACAAAAGGAAGGGATTAATAGATTTAGTAACTAAAAATAGAGAGACATTAAATTAATGCAAATTTTGAATTTTTTTGTTGTTTTCTTGAATGATGGTAGGGCTGATTGTCCCCAAGCATGTCGGTAATGATGGCAAATTACGGTCAGTGATATTTTATTTTTGGGCTCTCCAAACTTTTGAAATGGAGAACCAAGATTGATTAAATCAGAAAAAATTCACAGGGAACTATTAGAAGATTACAGGAAACTAAAAAGTAACAGAAGTTTCACCAAGGAAGAGGAAATTAACAGAATCCAGTGGAAAAAAGAGATCAGGATGGGTGTGGGGGGTGGGGGAGAAGGGGGAAGATGCGTGGAAAGTAAACAAAACACACACAGAACATTAGGGTGGTGAACATTAGCTCTGCCAGAAGCTGGGACAAGCCTTCAAGGGGAACAGTTTAAATTTTAATTACAAATTAGAAACAGAGTTTTAAAGAGCTCTTATGAGTGGGAGGCTTGAAGCTTACTTTTCATTGGCTCTTCAGTAAATCTGCTTCTACTTTTTAGATAAAGATACCAGTGTAATATTAGGGAGAAAAGTACATTCCAGGATGAGGACAGAAGCACCCAACCGAGCAGATGTTTGCAGTGATCATACATTCCTAATTAAAAGTCAGGACCCATGGTTTGAGACAGAAAAGACTATCTGAAGTAATACAAAAGACAAGTAGAATTTGAAATTTAAAACACAATATCATTTTTATTAGCACACTTATAAATTAAGTACTTACCTATAAATCTAACAAGATATGTACAAGAGGTATATAAGGAAAACTAAAATCTGATGAACAAAATCAAAGAAGAACAAAATAAATGGAGAAATATTCCATGTTCATGGATAGGAAGACTCAATATTGTCACAGTTAGTTTCTCCCAACTCTATCTACAGATTCAGTGCAACCCCAATCAGAATCCCATTAAGTTATTTTGTTATCAACAAACTGATTCTAAAATTTATATAACGAGACAAAGGCCCAGAATACGCAATACATTATTAAAAGGGAACAAAGTTGGAAGAGTGACACTATCTGACGTCAAGATTTATTGTGACGGTACTGTGATCAATACAAGTGTGGTATTGGTGAAAGAACAAATAGATTAATGGGATAGAATAGACAGCCCCAGAATAGATCTCATAAATAGAGTCAACTGATCTTTCACAAAGGAGAAAAGGCAATACATTCGAGCAAACATGGTCTTTGAAACAAATTGTGTTGGAAATACTGGGCATCCATGTGCAAAAAAAAAAAAAAAAAAAAAAAAAAAAGAATACCTTTTTTAGGTCTTAGGTCTATGCAGACCTAAGGTCTACATAGACCTAGCAGACCTAAGGTCTACATAGACCTAAATGTAAAATGTGATACTATAAAACTCCTGCAATATAACATAGGAGGTAACCTAAATGATCTTGGGTATGGAGATTACTTTTTATGTACAATAACAAAGGCACGATCCATGAAAGAAATAATTGGTAAATTGGACTTCATTAATATTAAAAGCCTCTGTTTGTGAAAGACAATGTCAAGGTAATGAGAAGAGAAGCCCCATACTGGGATAAAATACTTGCAAAAGACACATCTGATATACAAAATATATACAAAGAACACTTACAACTCAACAAGAAAAAAAAAACTGATTAAAAATGGGCCAAAGACGTGAATAGACATCGTACCAAAGAATGTGTACAGATGGCAAAAAAGCGCATAAAAAGATATTATGCTGTCAGGGAAATGCAAATTAAAGCAAAAAGATATCACTACACACCTAGCAAAATGGTCAAAACTGGGAACATTGACAACATTCAATGCAGGTGAGGATGTGTAGCAACAGGAACCCTCATTTATTGCTAGTGGGAATGCAAATGCTACAACCTCTTTGGAAAACAGCTTGGTACTCTCTTACGAAACTAAATATTCTCTTACCATATGATTCAGCAATCGTGCCCCTTGCTATTTACCCAAAGGAGTTGAAAACTTACATCCACACAAAAACCTGTAGATAAATGTTTATAGCAGCTTTATCCATAATTGCCCAAACTTGGAAGCAACCAAGATGTTGTTCAGTAGGTGAATGGATATACAAACTGTGGTCTCTCCTGACAATGGAATATTATCCAGGGCTAAAGATAAGTGATCTATGCAGCCATGAAAAAACATGACCGAACCTTAAATACATATTACTAAGCCAAAGAAGCCAGTCTGAAAAGCCTACATAATATGTTACTCCAACTCTATAACATCTGAGAAAGCATCACTTCTCGGCCTTTTGGCTAAGATCAAGTGTGGAAAAGCAAAACTATAGAGACAGTAAAAAGATCAGTGGTTGCCAGGGATTGATGGAAGGAGGAATGAATAGGGGGATCACAGAGAAATTTGGGGGCATTGAAACTACTCTATATAACACTATAATGGTGGATACATACCATTATTTATTTGTCTGAACTTTTAGAATGCACAGCATCAAGTGAACCCTAAGGTAAACTTAAACTATGGGTGTAATAATGTGTCAATATAGTTTCACTTATAACAAATGTACTACTGTGGTGAAGGATGTTGATAATGGAGGAGGCTATGCAAGTATGAGGGTGTTACATGGTAAGTCTCTGTACTTTCCACTCAATTTTGCTGTGCACCAAAAACTTCTCTGAAAAATAAAATCTATTTTATTAAAAAAAGAACCATAGTAATAATCAGGGAAATATCCATTACAATAAAAAAATATGATGCTCTGCTCCCCTTAAATTAGACAAAATAAATGAATAAAGGGTCTGAAATTTTCCAGTGATAGCAGAAATGTGATTGCAGATATGGGGGATTTGGGGTACTCTTTTATACTCTTGGTGGGATTTAATATAATAGTTCTGGAATAAAATCCGGCGATATACATTAAGAAGTGGGCCCACCCCTTAACTCAGTGTTTCTATTTGTAGGAGTTCACTCAAAACATATAAAAGGAACAGTAAATAAAGATAGATACACAAGGATATTTAATGTAGTAATAAATTAGAGACAACCTAAATTCTTAGCAATAGTAGGTTGATTAATGTTAGCATGTCCAAGCTTTGAAATGAAATGCAAATAAGATAGATTTATAGATATAGATATCTCTAGGTAGATGCAAACTAGAAAGGAAATCCATACAATAGTACAAAGTAAGCCAAAATACATAGTAATGTATACATTATATATACATGCACATATACATAGATGCATATATATACACATATATACACACACACACATATATATAATCATCCCACCTTTTTAAAAATAGCCTCTAAGTAAGTATTCATGTATATCTTTCATTTAAAGGAAATAAAAGTAATTAAAAAGCTAACTTTTACCAATATCAGTTCTGAGAGTAGGAGAGGAAGAGGGAAGAGGAACTTTTGGTTTTTGATTAGGCTCTTCATTAACACTTGAGTTTCAACCCAGATCATATGTTCAGTTAGTAATTCAAATTAATTGAGAGGAGAACACTAAGTGTAAGAGGTAAGTGCTACAAAGGGGCCATCAAGGGTATTGTTGATGTGAGTACAGAGGATCTCAACCACTCCTGGGAGGATGGCCATCCTGTCCCTGAGCCATCGGGCTGGACGCTGTCTCTGAAGGATGAATAGGGGGAGGAGTGAGGAGAAAAGGAGCATAGGAGCAGAGCCAGAAAAGGAGACTGTGAGTGTTAAGGCAAAAGGAGCAACAGGTGCCAACACGTGGCTTTCACAAGGAGTTGCAGAATGGATGGCACAAGAGTGGGAGGGGTGCAAACGAGAGGCGACAGTAAACAACTTCTTGGTTTCCGAGTGAGTTAGGAGTTGTTAAAGGAATCAGATCATAGTGGTTTTGAGTTTGGTTCGTGACGCTGCCATATGAGGCCTTAAAAAAACAAAAACAAAAACTCTTTGGCCTCAGTTTTCTCGTCTATAAAATGAGAATCATAACACTTACCTTGTTATTTTGAGGAGTCAATTACATATGTAAAGTGAGAAGCTATGGCTTTTGCATATTAGACACTTTGTTGATAGCAACAATTATTATAATCCCCTTTGTTCCAGGCTATTGTGAGTTTAGACGTGGTTTGATGCTGGGCTATTGATCAAGTTTGTTGGTTTCCCTACTTTATGAAGCAAGGTTTAATGGGATGGTTGTGTTTAGCAATAAGCAATCTCCACGAAACCGGGTATTCTGGATCAATCTCAACTAATTGAACAAGGCAGTAACAAACAAACAAACAAGAAGCAATGCCCACGATTGCCAAAATGTTCCAAGGAGCCATTTTTTTCCTTGAATTCTCGTAATAGTTCAATAAGAGCTACCAAATGAACAATGCAAGGAATGTCACTAAATTTAAATCAGTGTTTGCAGAATATTTCTATTGATTGCAGTATAATTGCCATACAAGACATTGTTCTCCTTAACTACATCCTGTACAGAATGGCTAACTTTTTCCCCTCCATGGACTATACAGTTTAGAAACAAACAAAACAAACAAACAAACAAAAAACAACCAAAAAAAAAGTGTATCAAAAGAAAGGTCCATCATTTTGATTGAGGAAAAATTGCAGAGGATAATATATGTTTCTATGTCATGGGCTGCACATGGAGAAAAGCACCAGTATCTTGGAGAGCTGGCCTTGACAATGTAAACTAAGGCCTCCCTTGTGATGAACTTGAATAGCCAAGGCAGAGCGGGCAATGATTGTGCTTGAAATAGGTGAAATAATATAAAGCTGAAAATTGTTACTTAGATTTAAAGAGATGGTCATCGGTGGTCTTTGCTTCAAGAAGCTATGCCGAAACATTGTAAAAGCCATAATGGAATGGTGTGCTAGGGAGAATTGTTGTCCAGATCCCTCTGTGAGGGGAGTGCAGTCAGCAGACAGCCTATCCCTGTCCACGCTTCCGAGGTAGGCATCTGCTTCAGAGAGCCACTGGCCCTAGGCCAGGCCCTTCTGGGGACAACCCACACCAGATTGCTGCTCAAGGCGCATCCGTTTTCAGCCCAGTGTGGGACGCTGTGACGGTCAGTATGCCTCCCACAGTTCTTGCTGGCTTGGCTGAGACTTTGACCAGCCGGCACCTGGTTCAGTTTCTCCTTCTGCCCTTTCTTGAATGTCATCCTTTCCTTTCACAGGTGCTAATCTCTAATGACTATCTTGCATCTCAAACTCCATCTCAGTATCTGCTTCGGAGATCAAAAACTGTGACAAATGAGTTGAGGGATTGAGAAAATGGAGATGTGTTTAGAAATCCATGCATCTAAAAATTTATCTGAAATGGGGGAAGAGAAAAGAGGTAGTAGCAGCAGGAGGGAATCAGGTTGAGGGAGAGGTTTTATTATTTTAATGTCTTGCAGTGATAGGGCTTGAGAAAGACTTGAGAGAAAATGTGCTGATGAGAAGGATCCAGTACAGGAGGCGAATCTTAGGAGTGCTCCAGTTGAAACCACGCTGCAATATTATTCTATTCTATAAGAAAACAGCCTTGTGTCTCCTACATTTGCCCCCGAACCAGAGGGAGATTTACACATTGAAACAGTTTCTTCCCTTTTGGTTTGGAGAGGACACAGATTTGGGAGAAAAAAGAAAAGTGCTTATTTGATGAATTGGGATTAGCAGTGAGATCAATAGATTTCTTCCTACCCCTTTTTTTTTTAAATTTTTTTTTGTTTTAACGTTTATTTATTTTTGAGACAGAGAGAGACAGAGCATGAATGGGGGAGGGTCAGAGAGAGGGAGACACAGAATTGAAACAGGCTCCGGGCTGTCAGCACAGGGGCCCGATGCGGGGCTCGAACTCATGGACCGTGAGATCGTGACCTAAGCCAAAGTCGGCACTCAACCGACTGAGCCACCCAGGCGCCCCTCTTCCTACCCTTTAACCAACTTTTACATATTCTATGATCCATCCAGAAATGGTCAGAAATTTCACAATTTGTAAAAAATTCCGTACAGATGCTGGAAATCTCAGCCATCAGTTCCACAAAACAAAAATAGTCATTTCACTTTACTTTCCAAGAAGTCCTTTGGTGAAGGTTTTTTGGTTTATTGTTTTTTTTGTTTTTGTTTTTTTATTTTGTTTTGTTTTTAAATTCCTTCAGAAAGGAAAATTGAAATCAAAAGGCAAATATCAGAATTACTGCTATTTATGACTTTTTCTCAGTCTTTTTGAGAAGGGAGAATTTCCTTCCTGAAGTAACATTCATGAATGATGACATAATTAGAAATAGGCCTAGCACAATATGGCATTACTAATTGCAATTCCTCCCTTGATGGCAGCATCCTGATAAGAATGTTGATATCTTTCAGGCAATCTAAAATGATTCACTCTTGACCTAGAAGTTAAAATGAACTCCTTTTGACAAGAGGTGAAACAGATGATACACTGCTTTTCTCCAATTATAGGAAAATACACTGCGCAATGACCAATATATGTGAACCTAATAAAGAAGTAAGCACAAACAATATATGTGATGAGACATTAGCACTTTATGAGCAACGTTCTTATTCACAGTACTACTGTGAAAGTTAATAAACGCTTGGCTTTGATAGAAATTTTTGCGGTGAGGTAGGTGTCACGTTTCCTTCTGTTTTTGTTTTATTTTTAGTGATGCCTAGGAAATTACCTAGAAAATAGAAAGGCTGGAGATTTTATACTTCTTTCTTGAAATTGAAGGCATTATCTCATACTAAAATCATTAATGGATGTAATTTACTAACAGTATCTTTGTTCTAAAGATCTAATTGATTATTTTAATTGAGGCTGGAATTGGAACCACTCGCTGTACTTTTGCCAGGAAAATACACACACTTGTGAATGCTTATGGAGCTAACACATGACCAGCTGGTTCACTCTGGTATCCACAGATTCTTACCTTTGCTCTGACAGCCAGGCTACAGCATCCTGTCATGACTTACCAAGCACACGACTGCTAACAGAGGCAGACTATGATCCAGAATTCTGCAAAATAAATAAATACATAAAAATCTACCATGAGACCGTCTGCATGGAATGCTTCCCTGTTGCACGAAAACGTAAAAGCTGTTAAAAAGCTAAACACCTTTTATAAGGTCACAAATCTAGAAATGTTGAAGGCAGGTGGCTATCTCTCAGCCCCCTTACTGCAACTGACGATTATCTGAAATAACCTATGGAGGTGTTAAGTAAAAATTACAAGTCCCAAGTATTTTCTACAGCCCTTGCAGTCTATCAAGTTTTTATTTATATAGTGTGATGACAGTGAAATGATCTACGTCATAGTCAAAGTGTTCTGTGTCATATTCACTGTTAGTAATAAACCCAAATTCTTTATTTGCTGATGTGTAGGCAATCATGTTTTTATCAGTGCACATATTAGTAGTGGCAGATAAATAGAATATCAAACAATCTAGAACTCGGAACGTTTATAACCAGCTGACTAAGCAATATTTCTCCCTCCATAGCAGAGCTTTTGACAGAATTTCAGCAAAAAACATCCATATATTGTATGTGAGTACATATACCATATGCATGTATATGTGTATAGATACAAATTAACTTTTATATCTCTCTGCATATATAGAATATACATCTTTTTCTTATTATATGTGGCCATGCTGCCATCTTTCCACTGTGTATTTTGGAAAGATTTTCCCAGGTTTATGAAAGCAGACACTATTTACATATTCTGCCTGTGCTTACAAATTCTGCAGCAGTCACAAACCTCACCGTGGTCATGACATTTTCTTTTCTACTTAAATGTCTGCTTTCTTCACCATTGATGAGCTTGGTTGTGAAATCAACCCAAAGGATTTCTTAAGACATCAGCAACAACCTTATTTTTTAAATCAGTGTTTGCATTCGGTATTTTTTTTATTATTATTATATACAACCAAGGACCACATACCTCATTCAGGTTAATTAAAAAGTGGTACATTTTTACGAACATTAGTAGGGTAGATTTTGGCTCCTTTCATATTGCCAAAACTGACAAATATTTAGAGTTTTGCCTTTGTGTGATTTATATATGTTCAGATTTCTTAGATTAGATCATGAATATTCCTAGAATTTGAGTTCCTTGACATTTTCTCCTCTTTACATTTACTTCTTTTCATTTTTCCTCCACTTCCTTTTATATTTTTTTAAACTGCTAAACAAAACCACTATATCCTTGGGGCCTAAAACATTGATTTGGCATAATATGTCTTCAATAAATATTTGTTGATTAAATAGTTATGTTGTCAATCTATAGTCTTAAATATCTTACCTACTTATTATCAATATCCTAGGTAAATTTCATGATTAATTTCAAGAGATTTAATTGGACTCATTTTCTGGATATAATTCTCCACCTTCCCATTGCTAAATTGTACTTCCCATTTCAAAAATTTCAACCTTGCTGGTGGAACATGTAAAAAATGTAAAGAAGGAGCAGGAATGGAGAAGATTCATAAACATGTTTTATGAACTCAGGACTTTCCAAGTCAGAAACATGAAGATTCTTGATAATCTAACCAATTCCCTTTATATAAAGTCAATGATTTCATGTGATATGGGATTGGATTTAGTCTATGTAAATTTTAAGAGAAAAATCAAACCAAAACTAATGGATAGGAATGTAGGGATAAATTTTCTTCTTGTCACGTAAAGGACATTTCTGAGTATTAGATCTTTCCAAAATGAAATGCCATACATCAGTAGATAATATATTTTCTGTCCTATTATAAGTTGCTAGAAATATTTTATAGAAACATAAAATATTAACTGAGGATTGAACCAGAAGACAACCTCAGAAAGACCTTTACAAAACTGTTTGTAAATTCTTCTGAACTTAATCCTGTTTCTTTGCCTCCTCCCTCAAAATAATAACTACCATATCTGCCCTTCAAAACTTTACTACTCCTTGCCTTTAACAGTATTGATTATTTCAGTTCACCTTTAAATATATGCTCTCATCCAATCATTTCCAAACTCTTTGAGAAAGATAGCAGTCAGCATCATTCTCACCTAGGAGATTAGTTAATTTTTATAGTTTCTCTTGACATTTAATTTAAAATTTTTTTTCAAAGTTAATCATTGTCAGCTATCTTACAAAATTTACTAACCTGTAGCCTTTAATCATAAGACAACCACATTCCTCTCTTAGCCATATCCTACCTGTCTTCCTAGACTACATTTCATCAGCTATCTGCAGTTGTATGTTATCCACACTCTGGTTACCATTTTTAAAAATCCAATTTTCATGGACATGAGCTCTCTAATCTCCATAGTCCTAACCACTCCATACTCCTTATGTGTGACTTACTCCCCTAATTTGTATTGCTTCTCAGGTATCTGAATTTTACAAGAACATACTTAGACTGGAGAATCAGTTTATACTCTGACGGGAATCAGAGAGCAAAGTGGTGTTTTTCTTTTTTTCTATTTGTACCTTTTAGTTTTTGAGTTAGAGGTTTTTTTTTTAAGTTTATTTATTTTGAGAGAGATAGAGTGCCTGTGTGCATATGAGCAGGGGAGGGGCAGAGACAGAGAGGGAGACAGAGAGAATCAGAAGCAGGCTCTGTGCTATCAGGTCTCAGCTAGACTTGGGGCTCGATCTCATGAATCATGAGACCATTACCTGAGTTGAAATCATGAGTCTGATGCCCAACAGACAAAGCCTCCCAGGTGCCCCAAATTAGAGGTTTTTTTAAACCTTGTTGTGGCTATGGGGACATTGTGTTGAAGATTTGATTTATATAAAATAGTGGAAAGAAATAAACTTGGTACTCAGTATATTTTATTTCTAGTCCCATATTTGCTATGTGAAATTAAATAAACAAAATTTCACAGAAGCTCAATTTTCACATTATAAAAAACAGGATACAATTTTACTTGCCCACTTTTTCTTCTAAATTATCAACTGAATTTATACTGGAGGATATTGAAATAGTGCTATTTGATAATTAGTAGCCATTATTAACATCAGCTATGCTAACAGATCAATAAATACTGCTTTTTTATAATCCCTGATCCTAAGTACAGACATTGCTATTTATTTCATGTGGACCTAATCAAAGCTTTTCATAAACCTCTTCCACAATAAAAGCCAACCACAGTTCCAGGCATCAGAATCTATCCCCTTCAAGTGGCCATTTAAAGAATGGAGGAAAAATACCAATCCCCTTTCTATACCTGAGGAACTCACTATAGGAAAAGAAAGAAGTTTGGGTCAACATTTGTAAAAATGTTTTGGCATATTTAAAATAAAGAGCATTGAGGAGATAACTAAATATTAATAGAGAATTGAACTAAATTAACTAAGGAATGAGACATTAATCACAAACTCTTTCAAGTAAAGCTGATTTTACTTAGTAAGAATCTATAAAAATAAAATATTGACAGTATCTCATTACTGTAATAGAATGATTATTTCCTTATATTCCTTTTTGCAAGGCTGGAAATTCTTAAAATTATATTCAATTTAATTTATAAAGTAAGGATACTATAAAATGTCTTACAAGGTGATTTTCATGATTTTTGCCACCAACTAAATAGTTAAGGTGGGGGACTATTATGTATAAGATGGTTGTCATAAATATTCCTCTCCCAGTACAGTTCAATCCCACTGGAATATAGAAGCAAAAACTTTTAAAAGTCTTTTTTTTTTAATGAAATAGACTTAAACTGTCAAAGGCAAATAGCAAGGTGGTTTACCACTTATTTTAATAAATAATTAAGATATTTTTAGAACTCTAATTTGCATTTTTTGTGTATTCTAATTTATACAGTATGTAACATGAGCTTTATGTAGAACTCACCTGAAAGAAGGTAGAGCAGAACTCTCCAGTAATAATGTTTTATCAATGTAAATAATGGGGTGATCTTAACAAAGATGAAGTCAATCACACTATAAGACTTTTTGGAATAAAAATGATCTTAAACAGTGAGAGGCAGGTGTACATGACAAAGGGTAGGAATGTATCCTGAAGTTATGACTGAATAACAATAAAACACCAATTTAACTTGGATGCTTATTTTGAGGAGATGTTGGATATTATTGATGTATTAGCATTCCTAATTAAGTTCAACCATTTATTGGCAGTCTCTGTGGACAGTACTAAACTTTATTTTTAAAGGATGATTTCTAGCTATAGAAAGAGAGTTCCAAAAGATGGTTGGAGTCAGAAAAATCACATAAATCTTTAAATGTTTAAAGCATGGATATAGTACCTACTTTATAAAAATGTTTAAGAATTTAAGAGTGTTTATTCCATTATAACAAAAAAGTTTCCATGAAAACAAACTTCCTATCAATAAAAGCAAGATAAAACACAAAACCCTCCCCTAAACAATCTAGGTAACATATAAAATATTTAAAAAAAGTTGAAGTTGTTAGCCTTAGAGAGCTATTGAGACAGCTAGGACTTAAGGGACCACAGCAAGATCGATCCCCAAAGAAGCAAACTCACTGAGATAAGCTTTTAAGTTGTGTTTTCTTTTTCAGTGTTTAGAAGTTATTACTTCTGGGCAAGGGATTGAGAAACCAGGAAAAAGACAAGAGTTATTAGACATAGAAGCCATCCAACAGACTTTTTGGACATCTATAGAGTAGCAAGATAAAAAAAAAAATGGAATTCAGGACTGTCCAGAGAGTCAAGAGAAAAGAGCCAACATCTCATGTGGAATCCCCTTGAAGAATTTGCTGCTTTGAAAATAATTTGCTGCTTTTTCAGTTCTACATGATAGGAGTAGTGTAAAAGCAAAGCAGAGTTTTCTGTACTCTTACGATGTTGAGAATACAGAGATTAGAATTCCAGACCTGCAAAAGAAGTAAAACAGATCCACCCCCTTCAGCTGGGAACCTTAGACAGCTACATTATAGGAAATGGTCTAATTTGATGGCAACCCAAATTTATATAGACTGTAATCCTGCATTTAGTTGTGTAAATCCCAAACTGGATTGAGGTAAACTGCCCCTAGGAGTTGCCAGAGGTTAGATTAGGTACATCATTTCTTTAAGGAGATAACATGCTCCACAATCTCAACAGTTTTCTTCCTATATGTAGGATGCTCAATAAAAAACTCCCAGGTACAGCAAGCAATGGGATGAAGGAAAAAAGGCAGAAAATTGAAAGAGACCCATAGATGATCCAGCTATTAGAGTCTTAAGATAGGGAAGCTAAAGTAACTGTAATTTACATAATCAGAAAAAAACTGATAACAAAAAGAGTTAGGGTAAAAACTCACATTTATAAAAATGTCATATAGAAAACCTAGGAATAAAAAAATGCATATTGGAAATTAGAACTATGTGGTTTAAAATCAAATTGAACACAGCAGAGAGAAGATTCTTATATTGGATAAAAATATCCTGATAAATGCACAGAAAGAAAAAAAGTAAAGAGAGAGAGAAAATAGTGAAAAGCCTAATGTGTGTAATTATAGACACTCTAGGTAAGGGGAGAAAGAATGGAACAGAATTGAAACTTGAAGATGTTAGTTGAAAATTTTCTAAAACTACTGTAATAAATCAAGCCCAGATTTAAAAAGCCCAAATGAGACCTAACATGAAAACACAACTAGCTACACTGAACAACAAAAACAAAAACAAACAAAAAACAAAGAGAGAAATCTTAAAAGTAATAAAGGAAAAATTATTCCAAAGGAACAATAAGATACTTCAAGCGACTTTTCAATAGAAATAATGGAAGCTAGAAAAGAACAGAATGCCATCTTTAAAATATTAAAGAAATAAAGTCAAAACAGAATTCAAAACTCAGTTAAAACATGTTTTAACAGTTACAGTAAAATGAAACATTTTCAAATCACTAAAAACTGATATAATTTACTACCAGCAAACCCAAATTAAAATAAATATTAAAGAGAGCTCAGCAGGGAGAAGAGACATGATCCAAAAGGGATACAGCAAATGGAAGAAGACATCAAGAGCAACAAAATCAGGAAATGTGTGAATAAATATGTATGAATACTGATTTCCCAAAATAATATCATGATATCTTGTGTGAAAGAAAAATGCATAACAATAATACAAAGATAAGATGTGGTCTATAGTGTTTACACGTTCTCAAAGGTCCTAGCACTGCCTAGGCAGTGGCAGGTAGTAATTTACAAGACAAATTACTTACATTATATTCTAATACATCAAAGCTTCATGTTGTAACATCTAAGGAAACTACTAAAATATAATAAAAACATGTATAATTAACAACAAATAGAGGAGACAAATGGATAACAAAACATTGATTAATCCAAAAGAAACCAAGAGAAAAAAATGAAACATGAAAGAGAAAGAAAAAATAGGAAACAAATACTCAGATGATATATATGAATTCATATATATTGGTAATTCCATTAAATATAAATGAACTAAATATCCAAAGAAAAGTTTGTCATAAAGTGAAAACAAACACACCAAAAATCTATATGTTGTATATAAGAAGCACACTTGGAATATAAGGCCACAGGAAGATTGAAAGCAAAAGATGTAAAATAACTTTCCATACAAATAATTACCAAAAAACAATATCTACTGTACAAATCCTAAATCTGATAATATACACTTTAAGTAATAATCATTGCTAGAGATTATAATAACCACAATAGATCAGTCCATAAAGATGCAACAATTATAAAAGATACAAAGTTATTCATAGAATAATGTGAATCCAATTCATATAGAAAATTAATAAAGAGCTATAGATAAATCCACAATCATAATGGTGGATTTTGTCAGGCCTGTCTCAGTAACTGATAAAATAAACATAAAATAATCAGTAAGGCAGATAAAACCAACCCACCTATTTGATGTATAGAACATTCCACTCGACAGCAACATAATATTTATTCCTTTCCAATATACGTGGAACACTTGGGAAAGTTACAAATATTCTGAATGATAAAGTAAGTCTCAACAAATTTCAAAGGATTTTCTTTCATCCATAGAATGAGTACATAAAATGTACTATATTCTTGCAATTGAATACAATATAGAGGTGAAAACAAGTAAACTATTGCATGTATGTTTAATATATGCTACATATATTCAATGACATAGCTTTACTTATAGGTGCTCAAGTAACCCCACTTCTCATTTGTACTCACACTGTATCTAATTTATAATCAAAATATCATTATAAATACATATATACATGCATACATATACTTATAAGTACATATATAAGTATGGTTATACATACATAAATACGTATACACACGCACACACACAATGTTATCTTAGAGGTGACTTTCTACTGTCATAAGATAGGATGGGTAAGTGCTATGCAGATGTCTCAACAACAAACCTACTGACATATTTGATAATATTCACCCTGAATGTGTTGAACGGCCATCACACTTCCCTTATTGTCCTTTATCTTGGACACTCTCATTACCTGTTCTTCCAAAGTTTTGGAGATATGGGAATGGTGATTTTACGTACTGATATATGTGTGATAATACACAAAATGGCACTATAACTATGGCACAAAATATATAAATTCACTTTAAGATTAAATTATGTATTTTTCTGATTTAAACAAGAAAATGACTCTATGTATAAAGCCTATACCTGAATGATATTTTTCACCCTGAATCGATCATGGTTTATGCGTACAGGGTATATTTAAATGGCTGATAATAATAAAGATTCTAAATCTTTAATACTAGAAGTCCAATAAAAATATTAGAAATCTCTATGAATATGAAATAGGACACAGTGATTAACTGTGATATATTGGATAAGTAGTTTTCCCATACTGTACTTTGTGTCTATATTTAAGGTGCTGAATATTTATATAAAGTAAAATAAACTTATTCTTTGCAAAATAAAAAAGCTATTTTTATTATTACATTTTCTTTTTTGTGCCATACTCTAATTTTTAATATTAACAGTAAAAGCTAAATTTTCTTTTTAAATATAAAATCCACAGGTTTCTTGCCACAGATTGAAAACTCACATTGTCAATTGTTTACTTTTCTTTATTAAGTAAACCATTTCTTTGCAAATATAGCCCTAAATAGCTAATTAGATTTCCTAATAGCACTAGAAACCACCATGGGGATAATGTACGAGAATTGTTCCATCAGCAAAATTAAAGGGGGAAACCACCTAATACTTTTTTTGTTTTGTTTTGCTTTGCAATTTAAATTTCAATGGCTTTTTTTCATAATTTTAATATGGCAAATCATTTCTCTCTAGAGCTTGCATTAATGGGCGGAGGACCAAATTGCAAGAGTAGGCTAATTTGCGCCCAAGCATTTCATATTAATGAAATAGATTTTTTGGATATCAAGGAATATGTACCTTCCTAAGTTATTCTTTCTCAATTCCTAGTATAATGGGAAGTCCTATTGACTGAATTGTTTTCTCAAAACCACTTACGAGGTATAAGTAAAATATGAACATTCCCGTGGGAGAAATGGTGCCAGCAGCTGCTATGAATGTTTGTAGAAAGGTTCTTGTGGGTAAAGAGTAAAAGAAAAAAAAAAAAAAGAAGGTATTGTAAATATAAGATAGGAAGAGATATTACAAAGCTTACCTAAAGAATGGCTTTACAGCATTTTTATATAAAAGTGAAGAAAACTTCATCATGTGCAAATTGTTCATTTTTATTTAAAAGCAGAAACATGTTTTAACGTTATGGTTGACAAATCATATAAACCATGTTACGCATCTCTGTTTTCTTCATTATCAGCCACTAGAATGGCTTTGCTCATGTACACAAGCTGCTTAATGAGAAGCAGGCGAGGGGGATAGAGGAAGAAAGAAACAAGAAAGAAAAGATGAATGAGCCTGCCTGTGAATTCCCTTTTACTGTACACAGAATATTCTCTTATAGCATATTAAAGCAAAATGATTCTCTTAAAGTATGGGCACTCACTTATTTTCCTAAATAACTTAAAAACGTATAAACCAGAAGGAGTCTATCAGTGTTTGGCCCAGTGCTTAATTGAACTACAAAACAAGTCTGTTTCTCCCTAGTACTGATGAATGTTTTTGTTCAAGGGTGTATAAAATACATTATAGGTTCACTTAAAAATGCTGTTTAGTTTCTCATCATCGCAGACCTTTTGGATGGAGCAGTGGACTGAACGTCAGGAAACATGGGTCTCAGTACCTCTTCTGGCAGTCTTCTTCCCATAGAAAGAGGTGGTAATATAATTCCAGAGCAGTCAGGCAAAGTATAAAATTGCTTAAAGTATGCAATATTAATATAAATTGCAACTTAGTTAACAGACTCAAAGATTTAGTATAAAACTTATAAGTTACAAATTCTTTTGCTTATAACTGGAACCAATTGAGTTTGTTAACTCTTTTGATTTAAATTACTGCTGAGTTATTAAAATGTTAAACTAAGTCTCATCAATTGCCACACACACACACACACACACACTATCTTTTAAGTTCAGGAATTGGTATTGCATGCAGTCAGTCTTATCTCTCATGCTAGATTCTTAACTCCTACGTTAGATTTTTGCCTCCTCTCTTTTTCTCAGGGGCCAAATGCAATTTCTGCTATGTAAATATCTCTCAGTCTGTCTGTCTGTCTCTCTCTCTGTTTCTCTTTTTCTTCCCTCCTTTCTTTCCTCCTTTCTTCCCTCCTTATTAGTTATCTATTAAGTGTCTAGTTATCTAAAACAATTATGATAAAACAGGATGTACATTAAGTGGATCACCCCAAATAAATAATAACCCTAATTTCTATTGCTGCAATCATCTTTTTCTTGCTATCAGCCAGAAAATGGCATGGGGGAAGTTCTCCCTCCAGAAACAATGATGCTAAGAATACAACCTCTGGATAGTTCCTTCTCTTTTTCATTAGCCATCTTACATTGAACCACCATACGCTAGTGTCACAGATAACACAGGTGGACGACTCACTGTGATTCCAGTAAGTGGAGTTCTGAGAAGCACAAGACTATATAAGGAAGACTTACCGTATTAAGTCTGGCTTAATTTAAAACACTCAGTGAATCTATTTTTGTGTACTTTTCCAGAACACAAGTTCTACTCTTAAGACATAAGAGTGTCTTTGTTGGTATTTATAGGGTGTAAACAAATCCCGACCAATGTTTCAGGGCCTTTACATAATTCCTTTGACTGAGTCCATATCTCAATCAGACATTCTAAAGTCTACTTCTCTCTGATCCCCTCCTTCCTAGCCATTTATCCTTTCTTGCTCCTATTTCTTAAAATGCTGACTGCTAAAGACAGACATCTCCAAGCAGAATCATTTCATCCTATAATCTCTTCAGCTGCACTTTTAACCTGTAGTTTCCTCATCTTTATGTTTTGGATTGCCCTTCAAATATAGGTTGAGTTATAAAATCAAGATGGAGTAATCCGTAAAATCTTGACATGTTGAGCTGCTGATATATAGGTATGATATAGTCATCATAATCTCCAGAAAGTAGTGCTAACTGCTGTCAGGCAAGCAAAAACCTTATGATAATATTATGTAACTCATACGAAGCAGAAATATAGCCAATGAGTAAAGAAACATAGCTTAAATTTCCTGGAAAGAATAGGAAAATATCTGCCCTCTCTCTCCCCCCTAAAATTGATACTCATGTCCCATCTTTCATTCAACTGTAGGAAGAATAAATTGCATTACAGTAAGGAGACAAAGGTAGGACACAGCCAAAATTACTATGCTACCTGAATGAGGGATAAGGGAAAGACATTATGTCATGGAACAGAATCAGTTACATGCACCTATCACTGCACAGGGATCCAGAAATCTCAGTGATAACATGTTTGAGAAAACAAACTTAAATGGAAAAAGTTGATATATATATATCAACTATATATATATATATATATATATATATATATATAGACACACATATATATGTATATATATCAACTATTATATATATATATATATAATAGCAATAGTTACTGACAAGGTCCACTCTTAATTTTAGTAAATTTTCCATTAACCTCATTAGCACATGATAAGTACACTCATCTATTCCCCAAAGGCGATATCAAAAGTGCCCCTGTTCAGTCACAAGATCAAGGTCAAAGCTCAGAATCTCGGTAATATATCATGGCCTCTGTATCAGATTTAAAAGTGGTTCATCTTTATTTGGAAATATATGAACTAAAAATCCAATATATAATGGTGAAATAGGGTGAGGATAACCACAATACTTTTTTTTTTCTGTGTAAAAGGAAAAGAATGAGAAACACACAAGAGTCACTGAGTGTTCCATAACAATTCTGAAATCCAGCTGCACAGCTGAATGAAGGTGCATCATCCAGCATGTTCTTTTTTTGTTCTCTTTTTATTTTCTCTGGGCATCCCATCTATTGTTCTTTTGGCCTTCAGTTCTACCCTCTGAAAGACCCCTTCTTTTTTATTAACTTCCCTGGCTCCATCTAAACTGGCACTGGAGAATGTGTTCCCCTGAAAGTACTGAGCAACTTTCTCAGCATGCTTCCAGTAAATCAATCTCTTTTCCTGGAGCTAGTTTTCCAACTGAAAAGATTTACTGGGTGCTACATTAATTCATTCATAAGTTTAATAGTGGGTGTGCCAGCCATATTCTATTTGATCTTTGCTATACACTGAGTTCTAGTAGGTTTTTGTTACTCAATGGCCATTTTCATTGCATTTTTATTGGGTTGCTATGAGAAGTAACTGCTTTTAAAAACTACAGAATTACGAATTTCTGAAGCCTATAGTCTTTCTTTCCTGCTTATAAAGGAGGTGATGCTTTTGAAGACCTCTCATCATTCTTACAGCGCTTCTTCAATGCCACCATGCTTCTAACCTTCTGTTTTCCCATCTCTTTTATTATACTGTGTTATTATATTTGTGAGTATGTATATATACATATATATATATATATATACATATATATGTACAGTGTATAGTTATATTTATCATTAGATGAATTACTTGCCTTGCAAGTATTACAGGCCTCAGTTTTACCAAATGTTTTGCCACTACATAATACAATAATGTGAATTTTCATTATTTAGCCATTCAAATCAGTCTCTACAGAACCTACAGCCTGGTTTCTAAACAATGACTCACATTTTAGGTTTTTGTATAGTATCACTTCATTTTATGTACCAATTTGTATGTAGATAAAAATAGTCTAGTCGATATTATAATAATAAACAATCCCTAAATATCAGTGTTTTAAAAACATAAATACTCTTTTCTTGCTTAGGCTACTTGTCTTTCCTGGGTAAGAGTACCCTACTCTATATAGTCCTACTGGTATCCAGAGTAATGGAACAGTAACCATCTCCTATGTTCCCAGTCTCTGTGCCAGAATGAATAAACAGCTTTGGATGTCTCATACAAGCAATTGACTACTCCAGTCTAAAAGTAAAACTGGAAATTCACTGGCCAAAACTAGTTACACTGCCTTACTCAACTACAGAAGGGCTAGAAAGTGTAAATCTATCAAATGTGCAGAGGTGGAAAGATTTGGGAATACTTAGCTCAGCTTCCTAGAGTTTAAACAACGTGAAGTTATGTTTAGTTACTCACCATTTTTTTTAGATCATTTTCACAAATAAAGTTCTTTAATTAAGAATCTTTACTTCCCTAATTCATGTCCATACACAATTCCATATTTTTTAATTACAAGTGGAAAAACCCCCATTTCCTCTTATTTCACTCCAAATGCAATGCAACAGAGCCCCACATTTGAGCATTTTATCAGTAAATATCTCATTGTATGTAGATTAAGATGTTAGGATGAATATATAAGTACATTTTTAGAGCATTGTGACACTTAGGCCTTTGGAACACAACTGCAAAGTATGGCTTTTAATTGAATTTCTCTCATACATAGAGTGCAAAATACGTTTTTCATTACTGATAGCTCCATGAACTACTTCATGAATAGAAAGAACAGGTGTGCTCCTTTTAACGTAGAGAGGTAGCATGTCTTAACTGACTAATATTATTCCTGATGCACTTGTCAATCATGTTTCAGATATGATCCTGGCTCTACAGGGTACAGGATAAACAACATCGAACCCCACCTGCTGAGGCCTGACAACCTCTCCAGTTGCTCTTACATACAACATAACAAAATCAAATACAGCTTCTAAAATCATCATACGTTATCAACTAAGTTAAATCTAAGTAATCAGAATAAAAATAGATGAGAGATAGTCATTGACAGTGTAAACTATTTCAAATTGACCTCAAAGGTTGTGCATTGATTTTATATTCGGCTTCTGGACAATTGTTTTTGGTCAAACAAGCTGGTAAGAAAATCATTGATAAACAGGCATACTCTATTGGCTTCTAAAAATTGGGGAAACGTGATTTTTGACACTTTTGAGGTATTCATCACCAGAACACGTATGCATAGCCCAAGGGACAAGTTAAAGCAATTCATTTTTTTTCTTGGTTAGCTCCCGGTGCTTTTAGGGATCTGCCTTTTGATTGAGAATAGAAAAGAGGGACAGCATCATTTTTGTTCTAAAATTGGTTGTGTTAATAAGAGTCGTTCACAGTAATGCTTTCGTTGCTTCAATTAAACATATTGGAACAATCACACAAGGCATCTTAGACATTCCTATTAAATATAGCATTTTCCCACAGAATAAATTTATAGCTGTTATAATGCTGAAAGGAGGGTGAACACACATGTGGTGTTTAAAATATCAGGCACTCTTTTCTTTAGAGTTGAAAAGGCAACATTTTCTAGTGGAAAACAATTTATTTTCAGTGAGGCACTTTGGAAAATTCTGGATCTCATCTCAACTTTCAATCAGAATGGAGGGAAGTGTAAGTTTTGAACCGAAAAACACACCAAAGTTAAAACTCAACATGAAATCTGGAGACAGGAAAAGCTTGTCTAGTTCTTTACTAGTTGGGTCACCCAGAGGAATGAATCTGTTTGAACTTCAGTTTCTTATACTGTAAATTATGGATAATAATACCTACCACAAAGAGATTTATAAGGAATGCTACATGAGACTACACGCAAGAATACCAGAGAAGGTGCAAAGAGCATCTGATGCACGCAAATCTTATTCCTCCCTCTTCTCTTTCACACTTTTGCCTACAGCTGCAGAGAAATATGGTGGATGATTCCTTATATTCTGTCAAGATTGTACAAGATCATATAGAGCGTGGGGAAGGACAGCAGAGCCTGATTGCACTACATGTCATTGTCTTAAGTAATCACTGTTGGAGACTTTTAAATTTTATTCAGCAGATTCTAACAGTATTCAGGACCATGGAGGTTAGTCATAAAGCCTGACTTGGATTACAGTAATATGCCCCCAAAAGTTAGAAACATAGTTAAAAATGGTTACATGTTTGTATATAGGTATATTAAGTGTGTGTTTACACAAAGAATCTACGTGTGTGGATATGCACAGGTGCATACCCGCACACTCAGATGGATATGCAGTGGCATGGCTCACTAATGTATTAAAGGTAGCAACTCTGGAGTAAAGTTGCTGGGTTTGAATGTTTTCTCTTTAGTAGTTGTATGGCCTCAGGAAAATTATTTAGCCTGTCCATTCTTCAGTATATCTATCAGTACAATGGGGGGAAAAAAAAGCACCTACTTAACATGAATGTTAGGAAGACTTAAGAATGAGTGGGTTGATATTTATAAAGTGCTCAGAACAATACTTGGTACATAGTAAGAGTATTTTAAATGAATAAATGTCCTTCAAAAATGAGGCCATAATGTCAGAAAACCTGTTTATTTTAAACTTTTTCATCTAATATATCACAACATGGAATATCATTTCTTACATTATTTTGATGATTTCATAAGATTTGATTGGACTTAAGACTACCTACCAATGTCTTCTGGTTAGACATACATACTTCAAAAAACTTATTGTTAAATAATGGGTCCTCGTAGCTCAATTTTGCATATATTTGTCATAGTTTCCTTAAGATAGATTCCCAGAATTTCTGGATCAAATATTATATACATTTAAAATTTGACTATTTTGCCAAATTTCCCTTTTTAAAGGGAAATACTACCATCAACTATATGAGAGTGTTTTTTGCATGGAAAATATGCACACTAGATTTAGACTTTAAGTACTGAGCATATTCTGGGATAAATAAAACAACATTTTGTTAAATAAAACAAAAACTTAAAAAATTAAAGAATAGAAGTTATGTTCCATGTGGCAAAAAAATATGTATATGAACTATTAAAATAATAGATGTTGATATTTTATCGATTATTATCCCTGGATGGTGTCATGAAAATAAAGATGTAGCATTTTCTTTTCCTTTGTTTTCTACTTTTAAAACTTGTACCATTTTGTAATAAGACTTGTTATAAAAGTACAGACTCATATATTTTATCTTCTGCAATGCAGGAATCCAGTAATGCATGCCAATGGTATTTGATGGCGTTACCTATAATCTTAGTCTATCATTTTGACACATTTATGATAATTAGTCTTGGAATACCTAAAACTGTATCATCAAGAGAATGGCACCTTTCAAATATCTTAATTATCACATTTTATGCATTTTTAAATTATACTGCTTAAATTTTTTTTCTGAGACTTTTGCTTAGAGTTCTACTATTTTGGATATATATTTTGTCCGTTACTTCCTATGGACTTAAGATGCCTAGTGGTTGAATAACTCGTCAAACTAGTTAGATACAAGTACCTTGCTGTTCCTGAAGTAGAGGACATGAATTCCATTGGCTGATAAGAACTTTGCTAGTGCTAATGCTAGTTGTTAATAAATGTAGGTCTTCAGGTCATGTACTGAGTTGACTCTTTTCATCCTTCTTCAGCCAGTTGTGAAGAAGGCTTTGCTGCCCCTATGCCTTTTAATATCTGAGTAGTTTTTTGGTGGAAAAGGGTGGAAACTCCAGAAAACACTTTTCATCTCAGCACATTTTCCTGACCTATAATAGACACAGGGTAGCCTGGCCTTTCTCCTGTGGAAACAGGATTCTAAGCGAAAGCCTAAGCTGCAGGGTTTTGAGGCCTGAGCTCAGAGCTCCCAGGGCATCACTCCTGCCACATTACATCAGTCAGGCAACGCAATCTCCACCTATCACTGGGAAATACTTCAGAGTATTGTGGCCATGTTTGCAATCTACAATCTACCATGTTCCACGTGCAAAGTTCTACACTTACCAATGTTTTTTATGTGATAAAAACCATTTTTGAGGTCTTGTCTTGTAATATCAGGAATTTTGTGTTTTTTTCCATCTACCTCCCTCCATCCTTAACACTTTCTTCATTAATGTGATCTACGAGTCTGAAACCTTTTTAAATTATCTGATTTTCTTCTTTATAATGAAAATTTGTGTGGCCTTTTTTATATTAATAATTATGTCCATTAGTTAAGCCGATAAGCAGCCATTCACTTCTCATTAGTAGCTGGTGATTTTATGTACTTATCTAAGTACCCAAAAAAACTCATAATAATCAGTAAAACCAAATGGGTTGTTTATTCCTTCTTTAAAAGGGCACTGCTCGGGTATCTAAAGCTTGCAAATAAAATTCTGAGCTAATTAACTCTGAGATCACAAATCTAAGAAGCTCTTACTCTTGAGTTTGGATATGAATGAGAAATGACTGGGTATAATCGTTGATTTTATGCAAGTTTGTTCTATTCCTTCTTGGGAAGCAATCAAAGAATTCCAAGGTTGGTCTGACTCCACTTATTTTGAATGTAATGTTGTAATAAGTATAAAATCGCCGTATATAGCTATATGTTCATGCCCATATCTATTTGTTTATTGCTGTTACTGTTGTAGTTATAAACTATTGTAGAATATCTGGTAGGAGATAAAATTTATTTTTCAATACTACAGAGTGTCTTAGTGCTTGTTTCTGGTAATTCAAATGCAGTATTGATATTTCTATGTTTAATTAGCTTTAGGAATAACATTAATAATTTATTATTAATGGGTGGCTCAGATGGTTAAACATCTGACTCTTGGTTTCAGCTCAGGTCATGGTCTCACGTGGTGAGAGGGAGCCTTGCTTCAGGCTCTGAGCTGACAGCACAGAGCCTGCTTAGGATTCTCTCTCTCTCCCTCTCTCTCCCTCTCTCTCCCTCTCTCTCTCGGCCCCTTTCTCACTCATACACGAGTATATGTTCTCTCTCTCAAGCAAATAAACTTAAATTTTTTTTTCAATCTCTTTTGCAACCTTTAATGTTCTAGAATTTTCAGCCTCTGACCTGGAGCTTAGAGATCACAGAGTTGCCCTGGCGATTCTGTGACCAGTCATTAATACAGATTACTACAAAAAGGTTTACTCTATATGTGTTGGTTTCTATAGGTAACATTTTTTTCAATATTTCTGCTCATGTTTCCTTCTTCATGTACATAGACACCGGTCTCATTTTCATTGTTGTAGTCCTCTCTTTCTGTTTACACAAGATACAAGATTCTGACTCAACTTCAGTACCTGACCACCATGTATTCATGTGACTTAAGGTAATAGGTTTAAAACATCTCCCCAAATAGACCCTTTCTGCTACTGATGTATAGCCCAAATGTGAAGAAGTTTGACCATTTCTGAACACATAACATGTACCTGTTTCTGTGTTAGGCACTTGGATGCGGTCTCTGAAATATGGTGTCATCAGGAATGCTATCTTGGAAAAAAAAATCCACAGTGTTACAGTTTTCCTTGCATTGCAATGTCATTTGACAACTCTATTCTTCTCTGGTTTAACTTTGGTGGAATTAAATGTCAGCAGAAAAATATTTTGTTGGTTTTTATTTCCCAAAGTACATATTAAGTTTGTTTTTAAGAAACTGCAGCATGATATTGTTCCAATTCATCCATAAAACAAATGACTCTCAAACATTCCATAAGATAAAGTGAAAAACAGTATCTTTTTTTTTTTCCCCTAGCATCATAGGATATTTTATAGAATGATGCTTTATATTCACAGTATGGGTGAAACCCTTCTGAAATAATTATCATTGATGGACTTAGTTTCTTAGGAAATCTAGTTTGTGTATCTCAACAAATATACAGGTGTCTACTTGTGATTAACAAAGAAAAGTCATAGGTAAACCCCAGAAATGCTCATTTTGAAAGATTGTCACAATATGTTGTAGGATCATTTTGGCTCCAATTCCATTACTTGAGTTACGTATCAGTATTAGTATATTTGAGGCTTTCACCCGGCTCTGCTGGTCAAATGTTTGCTTCAGTTATGACTGTCACATTTGTGAGACCATCTCCTAAAGTATCTCAGATAAATAATTCTGTACATTGGCCGAGCCACCCAAATGATACTAACATTGGGTACAATTTTATGAACAGCGTGGCTAATCAAAACCTCAGATCTGGTTAGAATGTCATATCCACTGTTTTTACTTTTTATGTTAGGCTGTCCTAAGCTCGAGTTTTCTGTTCTGTGAAATATGGTTATTAATAACCAAAATATAGGAATGTTAGTAAAAATAAGTGGATGTGCGTATGTAAAATGCCTTCCACTTAGAAGCCACTAAATTACATTCGTTTCCACTTGGTCTTTCCCTATCCTCAGCTATCAAAACACTTTTATATAGTCGTTGCTATTGCAATATGCTGTACAGTGATTTTTTTTCATAATGTGCAAAGATGAAGTATGTAGAAATATCTATGCCGTTTCCTCCTACAGTTCAGTTACATAAAGAATATTAAAGGAATTTAGGCCACAAATCTTGTCAAGGAGAAATCAAATAATCATGCATTGAATTTTCACATAAAAAGCAAGATACAGTGTAAAAATCATCTTTTATTATTTTTTGTAACAGAAAAATGACTTGGAACTAGAGAATATTTGAAAATAGTATTAAATTAGTGTGTTTTTTTCATGCACCAAATTTTATTATTAAATATCATATTGTGGTAGGTGCTGATCTAGTTGTCAAAAGTAAACCACCTATGCCCAAAGGCATATTTAGATGTGTTTTATTCACCTGTCAATTCATATATATATATATATATATATATATATACACATATATATATATATACACATACATATATATACACACTATATATATGTATATGTATATACTATATATACACATATATATATAGTAATATATACTATATACATATATACACAATATATTATGTGTGTGTATATATATATATATGTACATATATATGCACATACATATATATATGTACATATATATACACACACATATATATGGTATATAATATTACTACCAAAATTATAATTTGTTAAGCATATAAAATATGGAAGAAAGAAGCCTGGTGGCATGGGCATTTTTTATATGACAGAAAACATAGCTGGAGTCTAAATTGGATCTCTAGCCCTTTTAGTGTTTTCTCTGTGGTTACTTATGCAATGAAGCCGGCTTAAAACATTCAAGAGTTCTGATTTGCCAACTGAATACCATCCATAAACCAGCATTCAACAAATTTCATGTTGTGTCATCTTTCTATTCCAGATTTTTCTTTAAGGAATTTCCTATGATGATATAATCATTTTACCTACTAAATACTTGATCTTTAAATAAATTCAGTTAATCCTTAAGACAGTTCTATAGAATACAAGTTTTCCTCATTTTATGGATAAAAACACTAAATTCTAGAGATAAAAGAAAATGGATTTAAGTGCCAGACATAGAGAGTGGTAAAACTTGATTGTGTCCAAATTTTATATGAGCCAGTTTTCTTTGTTTTCTCTCTTTTAATTGCCATTTTTACAGGAACCCCCACCTAATTTAATGCCTCTCTTGGCACTTATTAATATTAATATTTCAGTCTATCATTTGTTATGCCTGTTTTATCATCCCAGTAAGATGTAAATTTTTTAAAGGCAGCAATTGTATATTACTCTTCCAATAGGAGCTAAATAGAATGCATTGAAAGGATAAAGAAACTAAAAATTATCACAGATTGTGAGACAGCCCCAGGCAAAAAAGAATAATAGGCCACGTCCTTGTCAGATTTCTGCAAGCTCTAAAAAGCAATAATCAAGAATTGCTGACATGTTAAAAAAAAAAAAAAAAAGAAATATTCTAAAAATAGAATCACGGAATATTAGTTTAAAAATATGTCCGCATTGTTTCAAGAAATAAGTCTGTAAATATGCATCTAGATGCTAAATATATCAGAGAATAACAGATAAAGGTCAGCTAACTATAAAGCTGAACGTACAAGCTTGCTCTCTCTCTTGAGAGAGGAAGCTGTTTGATTCAACAGAAACATGAATGCAAACTATGTTTTTGTTGTTATTGTTTGATTTAAGTATGCAGAGCTGCAAGTGTTCCTCGTGTATTTATTGCTTAATTTGTTATTGGTCCTAATCTTCTACAGGATTTAAAGGTGATTCTCTGTTGCTATTTGCCTGGAGCTGGTATGTAACCTTTGGGAAGCGCTCTGTGAGCAGATCTTAGGTCTTTGACTTTTTTCTCTATTGTTTTTGCCGAAATGTTTCTCCTGTTTCACTGCTGGCTCTGGCTTTAATCTTTGTGTGTGCTTACTTTAATTATTTTGATGATTTCCATTAAAGGCCCAAGAATCTTTTTAAAAACCCATTTGAAGAAAATAAGAGATTTAAGTAGAATAAATGCATACTTTGAAGAAACAAACCGCTCCTATTTTCAGGAGTCTATTTCATGTTGTAGATCTCAGAAAAAGTCACGTATAGGATAGAAGTCGGATACATAAATTAGAATTTTGTGTCAAGCTTGTATACCACTGGTTAATGAAATCTTGTTTGTGACCAGAAATGGTTTTTCTTCTCAGCCTGGGGATAACCGGAGTAAGCAGACCCGACTATAAATAGGCTGCCGGAGCAGACTGTGAGAGATTGGATCTACTCCATTTTATATATGTCACATTAAAATATCTACAATATTTTGTGTTTGTTTTCACAAAGAATCAGACAATTCGGTTAGAAAAGGTAAACACTATGGGTAATTACTTAGGCTTTTCTTTTTTTTTTTTTAACGTTTTATTTTATTTTTGAGACAGGGAGAGACAGCATGAATGGGGGAGGGTCAGAGAGAGAGGGAGACACAGAATCTGAAACAGGCTCCAGGCTCCGAGCCATCAGCCCGGAGCCCGACGGAGCCCGACGCGGGGCTCAAACTCACGGACGGTGAGATCGTGACCTGGCTGAAGTCGGACGCTTAACCGACTGCGCCACCCAGGCGCCCCTACTTAGGCTTTTCTAATAGCTGTCCTATATGTGTTTATATATAATCAATTAAAGTGTTTTTTTTTCCCCCTGAATTTTGTTTTCCAGGTTTCAACCTCTGTGTGACTCTGAAATTCTCAAGGCATTCTTGATTTGTGGGTCAAGAATTACTCCTATATAAATAACATGTAGTTATATAAATATACAGCTCATCCTTTTCATACATATATAGATGCTATTATGTTTAATAAGAGACTTTTATTTATTTTTAATTTTTTTTTAACATTTATTTATTTTTGAGACAGAGAAAGACAGAGCATGAACGGGGGAGGGGCAGAGAGAGAAGGAGACACAGAATCGGAAGCAGGCTCCAGGCTCTGAGCCGTCAGCCCAGAGCCCGCCGCGGGGCTCGAACTCAGGGACCGTGAGATCGTGACCTGAGCTGAAGTCGGACGCTTAACCGACTGAGCCACCCAGGCGCCCCAATAAGAGACTTTTAAATGCACACCCATCTTCTATCATTTGTGATTTCTAAATCAGCAAATTACAAAAAATACAACTATTGTTCCATCATGTGACTCTGCTCTATTTTATTGAAGTCAGACTTAGAAGGGCTCCTCTTATTCAAAATGACAGGGAAACACAGATCAAGAGACATATATGCTTATTTAACTATAAACCCCCATCTGTAGGTATTTGCAACTTTATAACTCAGTTTCAAGAATCAGCATCTTTGCTAATATGTCTGCTCTGAGTTCAAAATATCTTTGTCTTTCTGTCCTGTTTGCATGTAGGACTCACTTGGAATTCCTGGTCTACCATTTGCTTGTGTTCTCTTAGAAGCTCTCCATGCTGGCTGATACAAAACCTTCTATTCAACTAGATTTTTTTTAAGTTTATTTATTTTTGAGAGAGAGAGACAGAGCAGAAGAGGGAGGGGCAGCAAGAGAGGGAGAAAGAGAATCCCAACCAGGCTGCGCACTGTCAGCACAGAGCCTGACTCGGGGCTTGAACTCACAAGCCATGAGATCATGACTTGAGCCGAAACCCGGTCAGACACACTTAACCGACTGAGCCACCCAGGCGCCCGAATCAGTAGATATTTTAAGGGGCCAGCAGAAGATTCTAAACATGTTTGGTGAGGTTTGACAAAATTCACTTTCATCCACAATAAGACACCTGGCTTGCCAAGTTCTTATTGGCTGCTGTCTTAACACCAGCCCCTCCCCAACACACACATAAAACATCTACAAGTAGTTAAGTCTTATGTAGACCCATCTTATGACTGCAAAACCTCACAAATATTCTGTTTAGCCTGAATTAGACTTTTTTAGGAACGACCTCTCCACCGCACAACACTTGGCAGAGGACGCAGGATCAGCGCTGACTCTAAAGTCAATCAGTGAGATCCAAGTACCTGTCAAAGGCACACCTAATGTCTCTGTGTGCTGAGCATCATGCTGGACATTGTTTATATATGTACTTCGCAAAACCTATTGGGTGCTAATGTTTAAGTATCTACAGTGTTGGAGATGATGAATAGATAATCAATGGCTCACCTTTGCATTTCATAAGGCTTTTCCCACTTCTAAAGTCAGTCACTCAAATCCCAAATGATAAATCCTTCAGTATGTTTTTTTTAATAAATTATTTGAGGAGTTAAGAATATAAATTTTAAGCTAATGGGTATGGAGGTAGTATTTAACTGAGGGTCAATAAAAACGAAAAGAAATAATCTGGGAAATTACAATGTAAATGAATGGGAAAAAAACGAATTTGAAAGGCTACCCAAGACAAAAATTTTAAAAAAGTAGGAAAGAGAGAGGGGAAAAGAAATTTGATATGGCGGCGCCTGGGTGGCTCAATCGGTTAAGTGTCCGACTTTCACTCAGGTCATAATCTCCCAGTTCATGATGCAAGCCCAGCGTCATGCTGCAGTCGGTGGACAGTTTAGAGCCTAGATCCGGCTTTGGATTCTGTGTTTCACTTTCTCTCTGCCTGTCTCCCAGTCACACTCTGTCTCTCTTTTCTCTCTTACTCTGTCTCTGTCTCTCTCTCATAAAAATAAATATTAAAACAAATTGATATGAACTAGATTTGAGTTTTACAACAGCAAGAAGTTGCAAGATCTTGAGCCTCAGAAAAAGCCCTGTTTTCCCAAGTACGTTAGAGATTTCAGGATTTTTCTTGGCTCCCTTGTAAAATTAACTCCTTGTTAAACCCAATGTGTCTAAGAACACACACTCCAAGTTTCAAATAAATGGCTCACAAATAAATGTTTAAAGCCAATTCACTTGGAGTTGATAAATGCCTTTAACTTCTCTTGAAGGGAAAATCTTTATTAGTTGTTTTTCTTCATCTTAATGCTGTCAGACGGGCTTCATTCTTTTCATTTCATACCTCAAAAGCTAACTTTTTAGTGTGATCACTTTATCAAGTACTATTCTATTATTCACTTACAAATATAAATATTTCCAGGTTTCAGCTGTCTGATATTGATAACCTGACCCTCTGGTAGCAACAGTTCCTTGTCCTTTTAAATCACAGGGATTTATTATGCCAAATGAAGCCAAATCTTAACAAGAGAAGACTTTATGGTCGAGTTCAGGTTCAAATAGACCTTGTCTAGGGAGGCACTGGATAGAACATATTAAGTCATCCATTCCATAAGCCTAATATTTTTATACAGCTTAAATTTGGAAATTTTGTCATGGTGACTATTTCAACCAATTGTTGGTAACCACAGAACAGCAGGTGGTCAGCAGGTAGATGATTTGAGGGTAGAGGGTATCACAGAAGACCAAAGACAGCTGAGGTAGGCCTAGGGAGCAGGTTGCATGCTGATGCTAATTGTATTTTACATATTGACACTAATTATATTTTAGCCACCAGCTGCTAGCTGCCTTTTTTCCCCTCCTCTCATAGATCCTGGGAGTCTGTGGGCAATTGCATCCATTTGCCTTTCCAGGAGGACAACCCTGCATACAATTAAAGTCGCAAGTAATCAAGAAAATGAACAGTTTCTACCAGAAAATGGATATGTATCCTATGTAAAATCTATAAACTAAACCAACCTTTGACATTTTCAATGGAAATGGTGTAAAGAACGGACCCAAAGATAGATTTAAGTTTCCTGCTCCTAATGCAAAAGAAGTTGAAAAGTGACTGATGCCATCAATGGCTGTCTGGTTGTTTTATTATGTGCAATTAAAAATCAGAACTGATTTGACTGGCTGTTTTCACATTAGGTAAACACAATGGAAGGGGGACATAATTCCAATCGCTCCCTTCTGGAATGTTTTATGGTAAGTGTTTCTTCTTATGATAATGTATTTTCCCACTAGGAAACATTACCTCCACCTCCTATCAGTACTTGTTCTCACTTAAGCTTTATTTCCCTCATTTTGTACTGCCAAAAACAGTCTTTTAAAGGCTTTGTTGGACAATGCATTCTGAATAATGGGTCCTGAGTAACTGTAGAATTGCCACTTGCTATTTTAAATTAATTACTTTGATAGCAAAATAACTTTAAAGACTGCTTTATAATTTTCAGCATAAAATAAAATTATCATGGTTTGATTTCTGTCGCTGCCTCATTCCTTTTCTGTCAGCAGCGTTACTGAGGTTCAGAGTAGAAGCCAAGTGTGAAGAGACGAAACGGCCCTCTTTGGTCATGGTGGACGGAAATGCCATCATTAGAATTAGGCTGGTCACGGGGCGCCTGGGTGGCGCAGTCGGTTAAGCGTCCGACTTCAGCCAGGTCACGATCTCACGGTCCGTGAGTTCGAGCCCCGTGTCGGGCTCTGGGCTGATGGCTCGGAGCCTGGAGCCTGTTTCCGATTCTGTGTCTCCCTCTTTCTCTGCCCCTCCCCCGTTCATGCTCTGTCTCTCTCTGTCCCAAAAATAAATAAAAAACGTTGAAAAAAAAATTAAAAAAAAAAAAAAAAAAGAATTAGGCTGGTCACAATGCTGCTACCCAGAAGCATCTTCAGAGATTCTTTCCTCCTAAATTTCTTCCTGCTACAAACACGCATTTCACATCATTTCTTCCTTTAGCACGGAGCACCTGCAACATCTCCAGGTACCTCGCAGATGCTTGATAAACATCCTCCGATATCTACCTTCTAACCGATGTAAAACACAAGAAGATTTCTTAATTCCCTCAGAAGTTTCTCCTTGATTCACACTCCATAACTTATCCAAACACTTGAATTCCCAGGGCATGAAGAAATCTCGGGAGGAAAAGACTGGCACGCCTTGATTCATGGTGGTTTTAGGACAAAAGCTGTCAGAGCAGGTAGGACCAGACCGTTTCTGAGAAACAAAAATCAGTGTCCCCAATTACCAGGATTGTCATGTCAGTGGTGGTCTCTAAGAGAAACCTATTACTCGGTAAAGCGTAGCTTTACTCAGCATCTGCATTCATGTATTTCCTAAATATGACAAATATCTCTGAAATTCTGAAATAGCACAGGGAGGGGTCTATTGATGATCGTGAAGAATTTGTCAACATCTCCGAGTACTTGGGAGAAGGTCAACAATGAAAAACTCTATTTGCTGTCAAATTTCTCTTCCACTATTGCCTCATGACCAACTCAGTTAAGATTATCACTTCATAAGAAGTACCAGATCTCCTTTTTTCTTTTCTAAAGTACAAACACTTTCAAGAGGATTGTCTAAGTTAACAGTTGCGAATGTAACACCGAGTTTACTATTTTAGTAACTGTAGGTTGCAACTCATGAGTGGGTTGTAAACTCAATTTACGGAGCTCCCCCCGTTGTTTTTAATGGTATGAAATTCTAGGTAATACCAAATAGATTTCATTACCCATAAGAAGGGTAAGTATTCATTCAGGAAAATGCTCTTTTTTGAGTATTTATTTTTGAGAGAGAGAGAGAGAGAGAGAGAATGAACAGGGGAGGGGCAGAGAGAGACGAGACACAGAATCCGAAGCAGGCTCCAGTCTCTGACCTGTCAGCACAGAGACCCAAGCTGGGCTCAAACTCAAGGACCATGAGAGCATGACCTGACCCAAAGTTGGATGCCTAAATGACTGAGCCACCCAGGCACCCCAAAAATGTTCTTTGTTATGTGAGTGCACATGCTGAATTGCGAGGTAAATACGTATCTCTTACTGTAGGTAAGAAGCTGAATGTTTGAGTGCTTCTCTATCAAAATGTTTGAAGCATGGAATGTCACAGTGTATTTCACTGTACTTGACAGGCCGGGGTTAAGGTAAGGGTATCTGAAATAAGGAAGGGAGAGGTTAAAGAAAAAAGCAAGGAACTTGCCAAACACACTGTTACCCAGGGCTTCTTTCCTAAAGCAATTCTATTAGGATGATGTGTGAAATGTGAAAATGGGCAAGAGGAAGGAGATGAAATTATAACATAGTTGGAAGTTCACTGATAAAGTCATCTAGCTCAAACACCATTTAATACGGGAAGAAAGTGAGTCTGAGACCTTATAACTTAAACAGTTATCAACTGGATTTAAAAATCAGATAATGTGTTAGCCCTTTAACTGAAGTGGAAAGCTTTCCCTAGATAAAAGTAATATTTGGGGAATGGAAGGGAAGTAGAGCAAAATAGAGGAGAGGGGAGTATGGCCAAGGAAGAGATTGCTGGAGTAGAGTGGAAATAAGTCTTCCCACCTCTGGGCTCTAGTTTGTTTCTATGCACAATTGCATGGTGGGACCACCAAATTTCCGAAGTGCCTGCACCTCAGTTCACCTTGAATTTCTGTGACTGGAAAGCCTTCCTTAAGACTTCCTGCAGTGATCTTTTGGGCTTTAATTTCTGCTTACTACACTTCTCTTGCTGTACCTTGCAACTGATAAAATCCCGGAGAAAGAAGAAGTCGGTAGACCCTTTAGGAATACTTACTAAGAGCTTTTGACATCAAAATAACATTAAGAATTCTGGTAAGCAAATATACAGAATGTATGCTCAAATATACAGACTTTATGCTCACAAATAAGAATCGGTCAAAATTCTTCTTTCCTCAGCTACTTTTGTCAATTAACGCTTTCAGACGGGCAACCATCTGCAGATTTCTCTCTCTAGTCATCTAAGATGTTTTTGTCTATAGCTCTTGAAACCCTGCACCGGTGCTTCATTTAAGTTTTTCCTTTTACCCTAAAGGCACAGGGCAGCAGGACCTTGGACAGGTAAAGTTCTCACTGAAGTCAATTGGAGTTTGGACTGCCTGAGGGCTGCATCATCGGGCCCCAAGTCATCCATTATAAATATTTTTGACACTTCAGATTCATACACATTCAACTCCAGCTGAAAAGGTAAAAAGGTACGGACTCTTACCAGTTATTTCATGCCTTGAAGGAAAACAACCCCACTTAAATGATATTCTTTCCTCACCTCAGATCCTCTTGGGGGTTACGATGGTCACCAAAGACCACATCCACAAGCTGGGAAGAGCAGAGGTATTTCTCAGTGAAAAGAAACTCGTTTTCTGCTTAGGAAGGCAGTCGTGCAGCAAGCACATTCCTACTCCTTATCATTTATTGCTCGCCTTATACTATTTCAGCTAATGAGTAGACCTATTGTGTATGTACATACTTTGATATGTTTTTGGTAACACAGCTAGAAAAGAGTTCTGTATTTCTTGATGGTTTACAGAAAAAAATGACAAATGAAAGCACGTAAGAAAAATACAAAACCTAAAACTCCACAAAGTCACTTTTGGTGTTTTAAGAGGACATTTTATTGCCTGGAACATTCCTTCCTCTCTTAAATTTCTTTTGAAGAGAGTTAATGCACAACCGATTTCTCAGACTATGTAATTTCTCATTGAAGCTTGTGCTATAGAGGAAATTCCTTGTGGTTTGGCCCATTTTGGATTACAGTTTATATGATGGAACATTAGGAATAATTTGGGGACAAAAGAAGCACCTACATATTGGGGAGCCTGGGTGGCTCTATCAGTTAAGCATACAACTCTTGATTTTGGTTCAGGTCATGATCTCATGGTTGGTGGGATCCAGCTCGCATCCAACTCTGTGCTGACAGTGTGAAACATGCTTGGGATGCTCTCTCGCGCTCTCTCTCTCTCTCTCTCTCTCTCCCCTCCTCCTCCCCCTCTTGTGCTTTCCCTCTCTTTCAAAATAAAATAAGCATCAAAAAGAAAAAAAAAAGAGAAACACCTATATATTGATTCTAGAGATATGGCTCACTGTAACCCCTAAATAAATATGAATTTAATGAGTTGTACATATTTGAATTCCCTTTAGTGGCAACTTTTATTTCAGGCAATCGTTTTTTATCTATTTTTTCATTGATTACTATTGCCCTATTTATGTAATTCTGAATGGCAAGAATATCACAGTGCCATATTATTTAAATAAGTAAATCTGAAATTTGTCTTCTAGGTATGTGAAAATATGTTTACTGGCTACATAGAAAGACATATAGCCTGGCTTTAGTGCAGCAACAAAATTTCACTCTTGACCATTTATCACATATAAGAATATTTCAGGTAATGAGTGTAATTGTGTATGTGGATATAAATAGATATCTTAGACATAATATATACATATATATGTGCAAATTTGAAGACTACATGTCCCTATAAAAGATATTGTGTATATATTCAGTCTCCAAAATGTAATATAGTAATTAAAAAATATATTGTATTTCTATGAATGAAATACAATTAGATACAACAAAAAAAATGTACTTGCTGTTCAAATTTTCTGCAACCTAACTACATGGTCCTGTGAATGGCAAGAAACCAGAAATAATTCTGTTGCTACTTATAGTTAATGAGTCATGACAAATCTAAACAACCAAATCATTCAGTAGCATCAAACTTGACCATTCCAGGCTCTATCTACCCAAAGTCCAATTATTTGAACAATTAAGTAAAAATGTGGCCAAACGAAATGCCTTGTACTATGTAAACAGACCATCGGAATGAATAATTACATTTTTTAATTGAATTGGCTTTTTTTGTGGCAAAGTGACACAACGTAGGTTGTCAAACATCTGGTTATTTTCTCCACATGATTTTAAGCAACAAGTAAAAATAAATTAATTAAAGTTGTACTCAGTAAATGAGTTTTTTAAGCTGAGTTTCATGAGTAAACTTGTAATATATATACATAACTGGATACCAGAGCTCACGTGTATATACGTGTAGACACACAGTGTAATTAGAATGATAAAACTATAGTTAATAAGCTTAGTTTATGCCAACTACTATCCAAGCCTGTTAAATATCTTCTCTAATTTAGTTCCCATAATAATGCTAAGAAATTTCTTCCATTATAATAACCATTTTACATATGAGAAAACAGAGACAAAACACTGTTATTTCTGGAGGAGGCATGATATAACTGAGATCGTCTGACTCCAAGGCCCACGTTAACTAGCTATGCTGCAGCTGTTCCCATACAAGCAAGTGTACAAAAACAACCAGTGTATGTAATCAATATACTGAAAGAAGATAAAACTCAAATTTGTTGTTGGGCCAAATTGATCAGTCAATTCAATGAGAATAGTCAATCTCGCCGTCGTGTTTATACACAGCCAAAAATCTATTCCTTTTAACTCAACAGAATGACTCACCTTTGACTTTTCCTTTGTGTTCACCCTATAAGACATTACAAAGAAAGTGGCAAATCCCAAATAGCTCGTTGTGGTGTGAAGGGAAGCAAGAAAAGTCTATAGATTTTCCTAACTCCATAGAACTCTTTCAAATCATATGGCTATAGCAGATATGATGAAACATAGCAATCAATCATTCTGACATCTTTACTTCACCTTTAACCATAAAGCCCACAAAGATTCCAAAGGAGGTCTCCAAAGTACCAGTAGTCAGCTCACATTTTCATTACAATACTATTAAGCTTTTTACAACAAATATTAGTAGAGAGACATCTCTGTGCTTCAGCTAAATATCCTTATTCTGCCTTGCAATTGTCCCAGTGGTATGACTGGAAGAAAATTTGATACAATCCTGGGGGGAAAAAAAAAGAAGAAAAGCTCTTTTCATTTACCAAAGAGATTCAGTTCACTATTTGTAATAGATATATAGAGCCCTAATTTCTACTTTTTCTATTCCTCAAGGGGAGAAAAATCAGATATATTCTAAGTCTGTGGATAGCATAAGACCATCAATTTAAATCAACATGACAGTTATGTAAAATAATGATGTAGGACATCCACATTCTTATCTTCTAACTCCAAGCATCCCCAAGCTTTCATATATTTCCCTGAAAAGGTTGAGGTCACTCCCACCAATTAATTTATACACACTCAAAAATCAGCAAGAACATTTGGTGAACTTTATATGATCATACTACAAGTTGGTGGAGTCAAGGCTAAAATGGTCTACTCTCTACGTGCGTTAGTGTGTTATTCCCAAAGTTTAAAGAATAACAAAAACAGATAAAGTCTGAGCTTACTCATAGTGGAAGTCTTCCTATTTTTGTATGGAAGGAATCTTGAAATGACAGATTGAACAGTTCTGATAGATGAAATGATAGATTGAACAGCTATATAGACTATTTTATCAACTCAAGATCTATAGGCAAACTCTTTGCTGCCTTAACTTGAGAATTGCGACTAGCCACACGCTGATGAGCGGGGTCTGACTGAAGAAGGCCAGGGGGACCTAGGAGAAGATGTAATTCAGGGGTTTAGGACAGGTTCTCTAACAATAAGTAATCAGATCACGACAGCTTTGTAGTATATCTATCTTGAAATCTGGAATTGTGACACCTCCACCTTTGTTTTCTTTCTCAAGATTGCTTTGTCTATTCAGGATCTTTTATGGTTTCATACAAATCAAATTTCAGTATGATTTGTTCTAGTTTGGTGAAAAATTCTTTTGGTATTTGGGCAGGGAATGCATTCAGTCCGTAGATTGCCAAGATATGGAAGCAACCTAAGTGTCCATCGATAGATGAATGGATAAAGAAGATGTGACACACACACACACACACACACACACACACACACACACACACAGAGGAATATTATTCATCCATAAAAAAAGATGAGATTGTGCCTCTTGGAACAACATGGACGGACCTAGAGGGTATTATGTTAAGTCCAGACTGAGAAAGAAATACCATAGGATTCCACTCATATGTGGAATCTTAAAAAAAAAAAAAAAAAAAAATTAAATGGATAAACCACAAAAAGCAAGATCAGACCTATAAGTATAGGCAACAAACTAATGGTTGTCAGAGGGGAGGGAGAGTGGGGTTTAGGCAAAATGGGTGAAGGAGAGTGGGAGATATAGGCTTCCAGTTATGGAATGAATAAGTCATGTGAATAAAAGCACAGCATAAGGAATAGGTAATGACATTATATTAGCACTATATGGGGACAGATGGTAGCTACACCTGTGAATATAGTGTAATGTATGAACTTGTTGAATCACCATGTTGTACACCTGAAACTAGTGGAACATTGTGTGTCACGATACTCAAAAAAAAATTAATCAGAAAGGCATAAGTCAACAATTCATGAAAATAATGAAATGTATTTCAGTTTCAATGATGGTAAAAGAGGAATCAGGATAATGTGGTAGGTCTGAAAAAAATAGCCTCTTGAGCCAGTTAACTGAAAATTGGGGTGTATTTTTCTTATTGAAATATGAGAAGGTTAATATCGGCAGGACTGCAATGTAGGCTAAATGAGAACCTTAGTGTATGCCATAGAATGTGTCTGACATAGCGAAAACTTAACAAATACTGATTTTTCATACATCTTCTAATAGTGATAAATCTGAGAAATGACTTGCAGATAAAGAGACACTATGGTATTGTTTTAGATGAGAAATTTCCTGTTTCAGGTAAATATATATTTATCCATGGCTGACAAAGAGGTTGTTTTTCTTCACTAATAGTTTATTAATTCATTAATTTATCAAATATAAATTTCTTCAGGCACTATGTGAATACTACAGATACATTAGTAAATCAGACAAACACCTGGATTTACAGTACAGTAGAGACAGTTATAATATAGCTTTCAAGGGCCAAGGTAAAATAAATATATGAGCACAAATGAGGAAAGGTCACCTGCCTTCAGTATAGTCACTGATCCAATCAAAGTCAGCCCAGTTTTTTACTCCAGACATATTAGTCTATTTTTTTGAACGTTTATTTATTTTTGAGAGAGAGATAGAGCATGAGTGGGGGAGTGGGCAGAGAGAGAGGGAGACACAGAATCCTAAGCAGGATCCAGGCTCTGAGCTGTCAGCACAGAGCCCAACGCGGGGCTCGAACCCACAAACCATGAGATCATGACCTGAGCCAAAGTCAGACGCCCAACCGAGTGAGCCACCCAGGCGGCCCTAGATTTTTTTGACAGATCACACATGGGTCTCCATATACATTTTCCTTTCCTAGCTGTATTGACTTTTTCCAACATCCTTCCCAAAGAACATGTGTAAATTTTAGAATAGCCAAAATAAATCAGATAACTCTCCTCTTATTCACACATTAATATCTAAGTTTCTAACATCTAATCCACCCCTCCCCACACACATTTAACTTGTGATTAAATTTCACCCAGATAAGAGAGTGATTTGACCAAGGTCTCACAGTGTTGGTTTGCAAACTCCTTGGGAGCTTCTCAGGTGTAATCTGAAACTGTCCCCTGTACTCAGAGAGCAGGGAGAAATCGAAGAAAGAGGTAGGCTACTCCAGGTTGGTAGCTGGAAGATTTAATAAGCAAGGGAACTTACCTATGAGGCTTGTCTCCAGTGGCAGCAAAACAAGTAAATCCCTACATCCGCCTGCCAAACTTCAGTTTATATAGAGGCCTTCACTGGCTTCTGGTGTGTATATCCTGCAGGTGTTCTCAATTCCACATCACTATCTCAAGGCTGTGTCCTTGGGGCAGTACCTTGGAGCAAAAAAGGCAAGAGGAACCCACACCCCAAGGATGGGTTGGTGGTAAGGATCCTCTGAGTTCCTGGGCCCAGCTCACAAGTCAACTAGTGGTCATGCCTTTTTGATGACCTTCCCCAACACGCAATTAAAAGTTACAGAACTTGAAGTGGAAGCCAGTGCCTTTTCCACAACACCATACTATATGTGCCTCATAGAGTCAAAACCACCCAGGAATCCCAGTATTTTACTTTATGACTTTTCCTCCATTTTTCCAAATTTTGTTACACTTCTCAGGTTTCCATAGGTTTTTAATGGATCCATTTTATGCTATTTTATTGTATTTTATTTTTTACTTTGTGCTTCTTTGCGTCCTTCCCACACTTCTCCACCATTTGCACAGGATTAAAAATACAATTTACTGTATTTAGAAGAAAGGGAAGTCATATTTTTATGCACATCTATACAACATACATAAAAAAGATCAAGTGAACAGGTGTGCGGGTGTTATCGTCAGAGATGAAATGATCCCCAGATGCAAAGAGAGTTAAATGGAGGAATCATCTTCTGCTACCTTCTCCACATTAACTAGAAGGGATCTTCTAACACCTTAATCGATCACAATGCTACCTTGAAAAACTGGTAAAACCAGCCCCTGGTTACCATAATTATAATTTCAAACCTCATCGTTTCTCATCCTGATATCAAAATAACTGATTACTTAGTATCATTCTCACTCTCTACCTAACTCAGGCCCCCACCTTTTTGCCAAACGTACGTTCCTAGAAAGCAAAAATGATGCTGCTCTTGTGTTCCGCAACCTCTGATGGTTTCTTCTTGCTGAGAAGATAAAATCCATAGACAGTCTTTCGCAAGGTGAGCCAGACAACTCTCTCCATCCTTTCCTTTCTCCACTGGTTCCCATGAGTAGTCCTATTAATTCATCAGTCAGATCTTTTCCACATCCCCCCAACAGACAATGCATTTCTGTGAGAACTTGGTGTTCTTTTCAATCTTGATACACATTACTTCAACAAAATCTTCCTCAACTTATAAAAAAAACATTTTTTTGAGTTGTTTAAGTTCCACATTCATTGCAAAACCATTCTTGATCTTCTTAGTTGTAGCCAACTGTCCCACCACAATTGTTCAGATTTCTGTTATAACCCCGATCAAGTCTAATCCAGGAGTTTTCAAAGTTTACCTTGCCAAGAATCACCTGGAAGCCTTGTTAAAATACAGTGTGCTGGGGGCTTGGGATCCTCTCTCTCCCCGTCTCTCTCTGCACCCCCACCCACTTGTGTACTCTCTCTCTCCCTCTCTCCTTCAAAATAAACAAATAAACATTTAAGAAAAGAAAAAAAAAAAACAACGTTCTGGGTGCCACCAGAGTTTGTAACTCAGTAGCTCTGTGGTGGTGCCAGATAATTAGTATTTTTAATAATTTTTCAGGTGATGCTTCCACTGCTAGTCTGCTGGTTGGGGACCACATTTGAAAACAAAAAAACAAAAAGCAAAACAACAACAACAACAAAAAACACTGGTCTAATGAGTTTTGGAGACTATTTCAATAGTTCAGGTAACTAATATGTGCGTCCTCAATGGAACACTTTGTTATCGAATTGGAAAAAGGTCACAATGTTTTCCATCCAAACGATTTAACTTATTTTTATTAAAACATACCTAAAAGGAAGGAACTGAGTTGACCGGTTGAGGATGTGGATAAGGGCACATTCAAAGGGAAGTAACAAACCAGTTTCACATTTCCACTGCTATGCCCCAGAACGATCTCCCAATAGTTAATCCTCAAAGTCTGTAACAATAGAAAAAACATATAATTTCAAAAGGAAATTTTAGCAAACTAAAGTTTCTTTTCAGTAATTAAGCTGCTTCCCTTTGCCAAAAACCAAGGGTATTTTACAAATTGTTTTATCATTATGACTGTGTAAGACCTTACATATAGGTTTTGGGATCATTATATTGGTTGTCAAGAATATAAATGCTTTTCAGATAAAGCCAGTCTGTGGGTAGATTTCAGGGTCTGTTGCATTTCAGTTGCCTAGTGTGATTCTTTGAAAACCTCAGCTTATTAGGAAAGAATGGCCCTTGCCATATGTGCAGCATTAAGAACATCTGGAAACACCATCAAAGCAAGAAATTTTTTACTTTCCACTGGCATGAAGAAGCCATTGGAAATTTCACAGATGTTTGAATCTCAGGATCCCTGGATAGTAGGAAATTGAACCAGACTGCTGGCATTGACCAAGTGATTTCTCCTAGGAAATGCACTGCTACTCCATGGAGAAAAATGAGAAGCTGTTCCTAATGGGAATAAGTTTCTTCCTAAATAAAGTTATGAGTGAATAATCTAATTTGTCTTTGAATGTCATTGTAATGTATATGAGGCTAAACTCATTAATGCACCCACAGTGGTTACAATTAGAATCACATAAACCATGGAATATTAGCAAAGCTCATGAATTTCTTATGTTTAATGCAATATGGCATTTAGCTTCATGATTTGGGGCATTTCTTTATTCTCCAGGGAGCCTATTTCCAATTTGTCATTCCATCAAAATCAAAATTACTCTATATTCATCCCAAAGATAGTAAAGTCATTTTGAACTTTATGAACTACAGGTTCACATCTAGGCTTTGAGAATTTACTTTTATAATTACCAAGGGATGGTTCTAAGCCCCCAGTGAAGATGCATCGCATTAGAAATATTTGGGTATTTTTTCCTATTTTTATTTTGCTCAAAATACGTATGACTAGGTCATCATCTCTGACATCACTGAGAAGCCCTCAGCTCTATTTGGAGAAGTGGGGAATGGAGAGAAAATGGGATTAGTTGTTTGCTTTTAAAAATAGTTCCTCAGGTGACTTTGTTAGTATCACTTAGAATCACCTGCTATAAAGCCTTAGTACTCAAAGTGATGTAAATAGACCAGCAGTGTCAGAATCAACTGGAAACTTGTTAAAATGCATGTTCTCAGGCCCTGAAGCATAATCAGCATTTTACGGAGAAACTTACGTGACTTGTTTTCACATTAAGGTGCTACTGTAAAAAAACAAAACAAAACAAAACAAAATATTATCTTTAATGTGAAACTGTTTCTCATTTCTTTTTGGCCAGTGAAAGCTGAAACCCTGCAGTTAAATAAAAATGAGGGAAATATCCATGAGGATAATAAAGGTTATAATTACCATTGCACAGAAATCCACTCTTCTAAGTTTGGAGAGAATAATCTTAGTGGGGCTACAAATTTTACCACACACTACAACTCAGAGAAATGCAACTCCTTTGTCTATTTCTGATCTACTTTATAGCACAGCTACCATCTGCCATGTTGAGGGTAAGAAAAAAAAATTAACAAAATGTCCAATATGAGTCGGAGCAGTTTTTAGTAAGTCTATTACAGGATTTTAAAAAATTCCCTTGGCTAAACATGCTCAGCCCTTTCAACATCTTGTCCCCTCCTCATACTTGTCCCCTTAGGATGCTAGCATCCTTATTATGCACCCTTGTGGATACTGGAAGGTGGTGAGGTTCTTGACTGCAATTCATCTGCTTCCACAAGACTTATGTCTAGAGCTCCTTGCCCAGCTGGCTCTGATGGTAGAAATAAAAAGGTAAGTGGAACTCAATTTCTTCTCAATTTTCTCCAAGTCCAGTAGCCTTCATGGCAGTCTTAGATTCACCTCAGCTCTCCCTACGGTTTCTTAAATATTCTGGTTATTTCCAAATAATCGAGAGATTGTTTTATGGTAGACTTTAATCAAGCAAGAACTCTCAAGAATATCATGCATTGAAAAAAAAAAAATGGGAAGCGATCGAATTCATTTTATGATGCCAGCAAAACCCTGATATTAAAATTTGACATTTATAGCTTAAAAATACAGTCTCACTACTGAGTTTTAATTTTTTTTAAATTTCCATGTAAAATATTAGTAAGGAAAGTTTATTATATTCGAAGTATTACCCACCATGACTGAGTAGGGTATATCCCAAGGAGGCAAAGATGATTAATAATTTCAAAACTACTTATTTATATAAGAAGCCAATTCCAAAACAAATTATCCAATTAAAAACTGGGCAAGGATTTGAATAGATATGTCTTCAAAGAAGATATATAAGTGGTGAATAAGCACATGAAAAGATGTTTAGCATTATTAGCCATCAGGGAAATATAAATCAAACCGCAATGCAATAGGACTTCACATCTACTAATATAGTCATAATTATATAGTCAGATAATAATATTGGCCGGTATATGAAGAAATCAATAATCATACACTTTTGGTGGGAATATAAAATTGTACAACCACTTTGGAAAAATAGTCTGACAATTCCTTAAAAGGTTAAACATAGTTACTTTATAACACAACAATTTGACTCCTAGAGTTTTAGTTGAGAGAAATAGAAATGTGCCATACAAAACATGTGCATGAATGTTCATAGTAGAATTATTCATATTAGCCCAAGAGTAGAAACAACCCAAATGGTGAATGGATGCATACAATTGTATATCTAGAAGATGGAATGTTATTCTGTAATAAAAATGAATGCAGTATGATACCTCATATGGATAAACCTTGAAAACATGCTATAATAAGGACATCAGTCACAAAGCACCACATATTGTATGATTATATTATACATATATATTTGTATACATATATATCTGTATATATATATATACAGATATATTATACATATAATCATATATATATATATAATATAATCATAAATATATGATTTATATTAAACGCCCAGAATAGGCTAATCTATAGAGAAAAAGTAGATTAGCGTTTACCTAGAGCTGGCATGGATAAGGGGAGGGGAAATTGATGGGGCCTAACTGTTAAGGGGTTTGTTTTTGTTTTTTAGGTAATAAAACTATTCTAAAATTAATTGTGGTGATGGCTACACAACTCTGTAACTATACTAAAACCCATCAAGTTTTGCAATTTTAATAGATGAATTATATTACATGTGAATTACACCTGAATAAACTGTTTAAAAAAAAGAAATTGAGCGATGTCATCAAGATGGCAAAATGTCACATTCCCAACATCAGCCTCCCTCACGAGAATACTAGCAACTATCCATAGACAAGATGTTATTGTGCAAATCCCAGAACCCTAGGGTGAGGCTGAAGCCCTCTAACCCCACCACTACCTTAACGACCACGGAGGACCATATCAGAAGAATAAGAGGAACAGTTTCACTTTGACTGCATGGTTCTACTCCGAGGCCGGTACCGAACCACACCAAGGGGGGACTCCCCCAGCATTGCAGGACACCTTCCAGGACGCCCACTTGGGTTTTGCCTCACAGGAATCATGGGAGGAATCTAAGGGCCAGACCACTGGGTATCAGTAAGTGAGCCAGCATTTAGACCTTAACACACTGCATTCTTGCAGGCAGCAGTTTCCAAGAAGGGATCACAGTCAGCACAACTGGCCATTTGCAGAGGTAGGATGGTGCCCCCAACTGGCCAGGGAGCTAAAGCCAGCAGTTCTACCTGATTTGGGTTTCCAGCCAAAAAGCTTTGCAGGACTTGGGGCCCGTTCTATAGCCCTGCCCAGGCAGGAAAGAAAGTTTTCAGTCTGGCCCAGTTGCTGAGAATAGCCACCAGTCCCACCAGACCAGGGAGCCTGCCTGAGACCATCTATAGCCACTGAGCACAACCTATGTCAACCTGCAAAAACAAGGTGGCAGTTCTGTTTTTAATTTTTAATATTTTAATTGTTTTCCATAGTGACTGTAACAGTTTTCATCTTACAAGTCATGCACTAGGCTTTCCTTTTCTCTACATCCTTACCATTTATCTCTTATCTTTTTGGTAATAGGAGTCCTAACATATGTGAGGTGACATTTCATTCTGGCTTAGAATTGCATTTCCTTGATGACTAGGAATGTTGAACATCTTTTCATTTATCTATTGGCCATTTGAATATCTTCTTTGGAAAAATGTTTATTCATGTCCTTTTTCCATTTTTCTTAATGCTTATTTATTTATTTTTGAGAGCAAGAGAGCAGGGGAGGGGCAGACAGAGAGAGAGAGAGAGAGGATGCTAAACAGGCTCTGCACCTTGAGTGCAGAGCTCGATGTGGGGCTTGAACTCACAAACTGTGAGAACATAACCTGAGCTGAAATCAAGAGTCAGATGCTTAACCAACTGAGCCACCGAGGCACCCCTCTTTTCCCATTTTTAACTGAGATATTTGTGTGTGTGTGTGTGTGTTTTGCTATTCAGTTATATGAGGTTTTTAAAATATATTTTGGGTATTAATCCCTTATCAAATATGTGCTTTGTAAACATTTTCTCCCGTTTCCTCAGTTACCCTTTCATGTTTTTATAGTTTCTTTTGCTTGTAGCAGTTTTTTAGTTTAATGTAGTTCTACTAGTTTATTTTTGTTTTTGTTGCCTTTGCTTTTGGTAATCAAACTCAAAAAATCTTTCCCCAAGTCCAATGTCAAGAAACTTTCTTATAGTCTTAGTTCTTACATTCAAGTCTTTAACCTATTTTGAGTTGATTTATAATAAAATGAATTGGTTTTCCACTTTAATTCTTTTATTGTCTCCTTGCCTATACCCTATTTTTTTTATAAAGGGAATAGAATATTGAATTCTAAACTCTATAACAATAATATAATAAAGTTAAATTATAGACTCACCAGTATAGAAACAAAACCCTGAATAAAATAATGGCTGATAAATCCAATATGTAATTAAGAAGTGTGCACTGTATTAGATTTGGTTTATTGTCAGAATACAAGGGTGAGCCCACTTTAATGCACTTAAAGCAGAAAATAATATGATTTTGACTACTGATACAGGTGATCTTTTAAGTACATTTATTTATGTGCATATTTAATATACAATAAAAGTTTTATTAATTTATGCAAGAAACACTTAGGAAATCTAATAGAAGGCAACTTCCTGAGTTTTATAAAAGCTATGCACCAAAACATATAGAAAAATATCATATAGGTAAATATTAGATACACTCTTTTTATGAATGAGGAAAATATAACAATGCCTTAAGCTTACGAGAATTTACATAATATCAGACAGCCTGGCCAATACTATAAGAAAAGAAAAAGAAATAACAAGCACAGACATAATATTTAGAAGGGAAGAAGTAAATTATCATTTTTTACCGCTGATCTAATTTCCTAGATAAAAACAACCAAGTCAACAAATTATTTAAATAAATAGGAGTTCAATAATTTTATTGATACTGAAAATTGATAGGAATTAGTAGTATGTGCTTATGTCAGCAGTAACCCACTGAAAAACATAGTAAAATACAGAACAATCAACAGATAGTCTATGATATTTTGGTATTTTGAAAAATTTAATAAACTTTCTCTAAAATTTATATGAAAAATATCTATATGTAGCTGTCAACTTTGAGAATAAGATATTTTATCTTCTCCCCAGCAGATATTAAGACATATTACAAAGCCATTGTTATAATTAAAAGAATAGCTGAAAGCAGATTTGTGAATATGAAATAATATTATGATAAAGGTGCCTCCAAAAATCAATTTGAAAAAGAAAGATTTCTTAGTATATGGTGTTTGAAGATACCACTCACTTCAGAGAAAACAAAAACATGGATTCCTAATAATACTGTTGGGAAAGACTTCAAGGGCATTAAAAGACCCAAATGCTAAAGGCAAAATTTGGAGAGAAAAATATGAAAAGAAAAGGTTTTGTCAAATAAAACTTTAACATTACGGACGATAAGATAAAAATACCAATGGGTTGTGAGTCCTCTTGCCAAAGGACTGTGAGTGACTTAACACGTGCCGCATCTCTGGGCTAGGTCCCTTGAGCAGTGGATTGACTTCTCCATACTCTCTTCCTCTTTCCTATCAGCTGCAATCCCCTTAAAACTTCTTAAAGTAAAAAAGGCAGGGAGGGTCCCTGGGAGGCTCAGTTAGTTAGGCACCGGACTTCAGCTCAGGTCATGATCTCACAGTTTGTGCATTCAAGCCCCCCATGGAGGTTTCTACTGTCAGCACGGAGCCTGCTTCAGATCCTCTGTCCCTCTCTTTCTGCCCCTCCCTGCTCCCTCTGTCTCTCAAAGATGAACATTAAAAAAAAAAAAAAAAAAAGGAAATTTCTGAAGAGGATGGCACAGAAACAAAATGCAAGAAACCCAGATCCCTAAATATCTATTTAAAGACCTAGAACTCTAGAACAACCACCTGGATTGCAACATGAGAGAAAAAAATCTACTCTTGGTTTGAGGCATCTTGTTTTGTTTGTTGTTGCTATCATTTTATAGAAATTTAGCCTGAACTTAGGGCACCTGGGTGGCTCAGTTGGTTGAGTGTCTGATTAGGCTCAGGTCACTATCTCACAGTTCGTGGGTTCGAGCCCTGCCTCAGGCTCTGTGCTGACAGCTCAGAGCCTGGAGCCTGCTTCAGATTCTGAGTCTCCCTCTCTCTCTGCCCCTCCCCCGCTTGCACTCTGTCTCTTTCTCTCAAAAGTAAATAAAACATTTAAAAACATTAAAAAACAAGAAATTTAGCCTAATTTCATTAACATACATGCAAACAAACACATTTAATATACAGACATAAACAACAGGAAATATAATAAAGGGGTTAAGACAGCCACTGTCTGCATTAAAAGAAAAAAAAAAAAAAAAACAAGTGGTCATAAAAAGGGATCTATATGTTCCACACACACATTCTCAACAGTGAGCCATTATTTGGATGAATGATGATTATGTGCTACGCATATGCATTACAACTTAAACCTCTGAAATTAGGTTTAGAAACGTGGAAGCGAAAAAGGAAAGACGGTGATACAAATTATAAATGATATTTATTTTTTTCTCAAGAAAAATCCTCATACGTTACTGTTGAACATTAACCAATAGATTGTTATTAATGCGCAGAACACCAAAGATCACTAACAGAAAACACAAGAAAACCAAAAATCCTCAGAGGTGTTGAAAGGGTAAGAGGAGGAGAGCTGGGTGCATTGCATTGGCTAGTTTGGCAGTAGCTGCAGATTCCCACGTGCTGCCTACGTGTCTAGTGCCTGATCACCCAAACTCCGTGGACAGTATTGTACCATACACTCTAGACCACTCTAAACTCCATTTTTTTTTTATACTCAACATAATCATGAAAGAAACTGGATGCGACCTTTTCACCACTCTCTAATAACTTTGCATTGATCCTGATAATCACCTTTTTCCAGTTGGTGTTTTGGTGTTTTTTTAGGAACATAATTATAGTTGGATGCCTTGCTTTCAGTGGTTGAGACTAGTTACTTGTTAAATATAAATACTGTTGATTAATTTGGATGAATATAGACTTAGATACTTGGCATAACTTTTTATCAAAGCTGAAACGTTGCTAAATGAAAATGTGATTATCAGGGTTTTCCTGGCCTTTCCTTTGAGGGAGGATCTGATGCTTTGAATTCTGGATTGTTATTCTTCCATAACCTCATTCATAATTCCATCTCAACAAATTCCGGTGTTTTTTCTTTTATGTGAAAGGAGATTTATGAACCTAATCTGAATAGCAAATCTTTCCAGATTACAAATTCACCTTTCTCTTTCCTTTATTTCTTTCTTTCCTTTTTTCTTTCCCCTCCCCTCCCCTTCCTTCTCTTCTCTTCTCTTCTCTTCTCTTCTC